>NC_063064.1:14903043-15125543 GCF_018812025.1 Megalobrama amblycephala
ACACTGGCAGAGAGGAAACTACAGAGGCAGAGACAAAACTAAAGACCTGCAGAGAGAGATACACAGACAGAAACACACAGAGAAAAGCCACTGTGTGACCAAAAGTGATTAAGACTGCATGTTTCCCCGGTGATAAGCTTCTCATTTTTTTTTTCCAGAGGACACTTCAAATGGAGAGCAGGGAGATTAATTTCCTCAGGAGAAGATGCATCGCATCCTCCAATCCCCCAGCATTCAATTGCAATAATTATCCAAAATGGCGTTGCCACTTATGCCTGCCTCACATTTGCATAGCTCAGAGCCATTTATGGTTGCCATTGTAGATGTTTTAATTTTCACCTCTGCATACACTTTGATGACGGAAAAGAGGTCTGGGAGAGCACTTGACCTTTTGACTTTGTACAGTTGCTTTGCGGCAAACAGTAAGGACGGCACAGGGGAGGCTTAAAAATACTGCTTTTGATGTAATAAAATACAGTATGTAATGAAATAAAATATCTGCAATGTTAGAAGACCTTACTTGTTTTAAAAAAATTCTATTCTACACTATTAGAAGAAAAGGTTCTATATAGAACCTTAAAGGATTCGGTCAAGGGCTTCATATATAGAACCTTTATGGGGCTCCCATCATGAAAATGGGATCATTTAATGAACTTAGTTTTAATTAATTCATTGTGTTTAATTCAAATTCTTATCTTAATTTATCTTATTATGAATTAAACAGCTTGTAAACATGCTTTATCACTATAAAAACTGAAATAACATATAAAACATGAATGTATTTTGCAATCATTTTAGACATTTCTCCTCATATAGAGGTTTTTGGCATAAAGAGTCAAGTCAAGAACCCTACTGAACCCTACCCTATTTCCCTAAGAGTGTGTTCTATTCTATTCTATTCTATTCTATTCTATTCTATTCTATTCTATTCTATTCTATTCTATTCTATTCTTTCATCTGGGAAACAGGTCAGAACACAATAAATTTGCCATTTCAAGTATGTTTCAAGGCAGACCCGAATTGTTTTTTCACCGTAAATAAGCTTTAATAGCTACAAGTGCTCTGCACATATGTCTTGCCATGTGCTAATGAAAGCATCCAATATGAAAAGATTATTTCTATGAATGTTTTGCTTTCTGTAAATCCTGCTGAGTTGTGCAAAGAGTCTGTTAGGTTACTAAAGCCACATATCTCCACTAACAACCCAAAAAGACTTGCAGATGGACACACATACACAAAAGCTGGACATGTCCTCATAGATCAGATACTTTCTCAGTCTCATCAACTAAATTATGTCAGAACACCAGAGTGTGACACCATGGCAAGTTGAAACACACACTTCCCTGCATGACCCACACTCATCAGATGGCCGTGGGAAAACACATTTTAGCTTTTTTCACACTAGAGGCTACAATTAGTGGCAGAATAGTAATATCTGGTTAACACAATAGGTAAGTATAAAACAAGTGAAACATTATGCAAACTAATACAGCCCTCTACATACTCCATTATATTGTTTGTACTGCACAAATATAACCTACACAAGGAATAAATATGCATTTTGCTATGTATTTACACATCTGCTTGTTTAAAAGCACATCAGCTCTCTTATGCATGGACAGACCACATGTGCGGAAAGCAAAAAAAAGGGTCATCTGCAAAGATTTTACTATAATGGTAAGCCTTGCTATCATCAATTATATATTTACAGTTTGTATTCAATTTGCTTAGACATCAAGTTTCGAGGTCATCTTAAAATTGACTCCATTTACATTTAAAAATTGCTTCTTTATTGCAGTAAAAAGTGAGTAAGAGCAGAACCATTGAAAAGAATTGACTGCTGGTGCATTATATAAACCCGAGCCCCTCGGTCCATGTAAATGGGATTGATCATCAACAGAATGTGTCACTTACTCTTATGAGGAGTAATTTACATGTTTAAAATAAATAACACGGTTATCAAAACTTAGATATGCTAGATATCCATTTAACATGCCCAATTCCGATACTTATAGAAATGTCCAAATGGATTAATGATTATAAATATGGCTGTGCCACATATACTTAATCAAAACTGAGTAAAGCACATGAATGATGGTAAAAAAAAAAACCGATAGTAAAAATCACTCTCTCTCCCTCACACATGCCTGGACCAAGCTTATTCAGCCAATTGAGAAAAGTAAAGGAAAGAGAGTTAGAGAAAGGTGAGAGGAAAAACGCGTGCTTTACGCACACTTACCCATTCCAGAACGCGGATAAATCCCAGAGGTAATTTAAGCACTTGGAATGTCCCAAGTGACACAATCTGTAATAACAAATGAACATGATCAATAGCGTCACTTGATGCAGTTTGATTAGGCACATTTCTCATGATTTTCATTAGATATTGTCAAATGCACAAACAATAAAATATTTCCTACCTGGTTAGCTGTTTCCATTTTCTTGTTGGAGAGAAATGCGCTTGTAAGTAGGATAGGTCAAGACCAAAACAACGCTAAATGAGTGATGTGCCAGAGTCGCGAGCGCAGAGCAGGGAATCGGCTGTAATCGCGCCTCAGTACGGAAAGTGCCGAGTGACTTCGGCATTAATCGTTTCTCGATACGGAAAGAGTCGAGAGACTTCGGTTTTAATCTCTCTACAACAAAATGTAAAGTACCCTCGTCATTAATCTCTCCATAATAGTAGGGAAAGAGCCGACTGTCTTCGGCAAAAACCGCTCCTCTTTTCAATAGTAGTCGGAAAGAGCCGAGTGTGTTCGGCATTGAGAGACGCTCTGAAGTTCCATGGAGACAGACACGGATTGGATTTCACAAAATGAACCGTGACCAAAATGTTTTTCTCTATTGGACAATGTTATCAAATTACAATTTATTTGCACTATAAAATGTTGTTGTCCGTCTAAAATACGTTTGTTGACTGGGTATCAAATATTGACTGCATAGTAAGTGGGGATTTTTCTTACTTTCAAACTCAGCAGATTACACAAACTATTGTGGTGTTGACAAGATAAAATCATTCTCTAAATGTCTAGCATGATTGTTACATTGTGTTTTATTCAGTTTACCATTCAGTATTTTGTAGGCGTTCTATGTCCAGTGACATTTTGTTAAAGCTCATTCAAGTGTGTGGAAACAGTACTGATTCCAACACAGCTACATTACATAATCATGATCTCTTTTAACTCAACCAAGTAGGCTGGGCAAAGAATCAAGATAATAACATGAAAATTTGCATGAAGATGTTATGCATATATGCATATTTTGAGTTTGCTATTGAGAAAAAGAAAAGCAACTCTTACAAACTCTTATAATATTAGTGTATAATATTAGCCTATTCATCAGTCACCATGTATATAGGCTACTGTACAAAGATAGACAGCTGGAATCAAGTCATCAAGTTTTTTTTTTTTTTTTTTTTGCTTGCTTACAACATGCCCCTACCCCTATACAGATCATATATATATATATATATATATATATATATATATATATATATATATATATATATATATATATATATATATAAACATTATCATGTATGAAGTATAAGCTGTTTTTAAACACAATGTAGGTTACACACACACACACACACACACACACACACACACACAAACTCACACATCATATACTGCTTAAGGGACTCAAGCAGTCACAGAGAATGAGGGAAAAAAGACTTCAGGAAGTGTGAGTGTCAGAATGAAGCCTACAGGGACATGAGCCCCAAAGAGCTTTTTTATTAGGCACTGTTCATTTAAAGTTCACTGTGTATTAGAGTGTACTTACATTTAGATCTGTGTTTGCCTGCAAGTCCAAGGTCAAGTCTACCCCGATCACTGTACTTTCACTTATTATGAGAAAGACCCCAAACACGCACACACCTGATGCCATCTCAGCTGTTGCCCTTGCCTTCTCCAGCACAAAAGGACTCTCAGAATCAGCAATGTGAAATGTCACAGAAATGGGAGCTTTAACAGAAATTCTACTTGGAAGACTCTAATGCACGACATTACTCATTATCTAACCAATCATTACACGTCACCCGAGTATATAAGTTCTGTTCCCACCCACTATTATGTTCGCAGATACCGATGCCGGCTTTCACCCCGATCCTCCCCACTACCAGCAGGTCGGTCCCTGTCCATACATACAGGATCTGCAATCATCTGCTACCCTCTGGATTGTACTATGGACGGGGCCTATGCCAAAGAACTTTATCATTCCATCTATTCGATATTTGCATACAAACTGTTAAATAAATCTTATTTAAATGTTTCCTTGCCTACCGAGTCTTTCTGGTAGAACTGTGGTAATGTTGTTTGCATGCATATGTCTTGGTGATACTGAAGTAACATTAACAATATTCCTTACAGGTGCATCACACAGACAGGTGTCCACACTCATCACACCCTGAGACAGCAGAACACCTGGGTTCAGATTGCTTTAGGGAAAAATGGAGGACAATCTGTAGTTTTTTTCTGAGAGCTTGCCACACTCAGTGTGTCAGCCGTCACTCTGAATATTATCTATGGAAGTATATTATAGGCACATACAAGTCCAATTACTTATAATTATATTTGCTCAGGCTGGCAAATCATATATATATATATATATATATATATATATATATATATATATATATATATGTGTGTGTGTGTGTGTGTGTGTGTGTGCGTGTGTGTGTGTGTTCTGGCATATATGGTTTATGAGGACACAAATGTGTAGAATGACATGGGTATTACAACCAAATGGCTTAAAAACATACTGAACTGTGTTATTTTTTTTATAAATAAAAAAAATGCAGAAAGTTTTCTGTGATGGGTAGGTTTAGTTAGGGTTAGTGTAAGGGGATAGAATATACAGTATAATATACAGTTTGCACAGTATAAAAATCATTACGCCTATGGAGATTCCCTTATTTTAGTAAGAAATTAATACTTTTATTTAGCAAGGATGTGTTAAATTTAACAAAAGTGACAAATAAATTCATAATGTTACAAAAGATTTCTATTTTAAATAAATGCCTAGTTCTGTCTTGAAACTCTAGATGGCGCAGGCTGATGGGTCCTTAAAGGGTTAGTTCACCCAAAAATGAAAATAATGTCATTTATTACTCACCCTCATGTCATTCCACACCCGTAAGACCTTCGTTCATCTTCAGAACACAAATTAAGATATTTTTGATTAAATCTGATGGCTCAGTGAGGCCTGCATAGACAGCAATGGTACTTCCTCTCTCAAGATCCATTAATGTACTAAAAACATATTTAAATCAGTTCATGTGAGTTCAGTGGTTCTATCTTAATATTATAAAGCGACGAGAATATTTTTTGTGCGCCAAAAAAAACTAAATAACGACTTTTTAACAATATCTAGTGATGGCCGATTTCAAAACACCGCTTCGGAGCGTTATGAATCTTTTGAGTTGAATCGGTGATTCGGATCGTGTATCAAACCGCCAAACTGCTGAAATCATGTGACTTTGGCGCTCCAAACCACTGATTTGATTCGTAAAACTCCGAAGCTTCATGAAGCAGTGTTTTGAAATTGGCCATCAGTAGATATTGTTAGAATTTTTTTTTTTTTTTTTTTTTTTTTTTTGCCGCACAAAAATATTAGAACCACTGAACTCGCATGAACTGATTTAAATATGTTTTTAGTACCTTTATGGATCTTGAGAAAAGAAGTACCATTGCTGTCTATGCAGGCCTCGCTGAGCCATCTGATTTTATCAAAAATATCTTAATTTGTGTTCAGAAGATGAATGAAGGGGTCTTAGGGGTGGAGGAAGACATGAGGGTGAGTTATAAATTACATTATTTTCATTTTTGGGTGAACTAACCCTTTAACACAAACCGGTGATATTTACAGCGTCAACTACTTGGCACAAGCTGTTTGGTTCATGTCGCATCTGCAGCCAATGAGCTTGCTTGGTCAACATTTAAATGGCTGGTTATCATTCACTATAGCAGTTTGCAGCACGCTTTCAGAGTTTTTGTCAAAAACCCTCCACCTTCCCCAGCTCCACCTGTATAGATCTGCTATGGGTAATTGATATATTGTATTTGTGCAGCAGCAGCATGTCTACATACAGCAGCGTATCGCTGTGTATTGTATTGGCAGTAGCAAGTTCCTGTACTTGCTCTGTAGCAGCAGCAGCAATAACCAACAGCAGCAGCAGTGTAGTTTACAAACCTGACTGCCTCTTTATGCAGAGGATCTAACTAATATAGGAATATGTTCAGTAGTTTAGACTTGACTTTGTCAGACCAACCCGTACAACAACCAAACAAACTCTTATTAAGGGGCATTTCTTGTATGAGTCTCTAATTGTGCTTTTGCTGGATTTGTATTCATTTAATGCTCTTTATCAATGTTAATTTCAGGGTTGCTGTGTTATGGTAGAGCAGGGGTTGCCTGCTTGTAGTATACTATATAATACGCAAATTATGTTACATAACACCCTTTTACTATGCTGCAATGCTGCCTCAGGTTCAGCAGTAAAATTTGAATGTGTGGTGGCATGGTGCCACTCGTCACTCCTAATTTCTCTCCCTGGGAAGAGGCTAGATGTGGCATGACTAGCATCTGGAGTAAAGAGCTGCACAATAGCACAGACACAAGCCTCGGGAATCCACACGCATGATGGAGCGACCTGAGGAACAATCAACATCATTCTGTTTCACACCACTGCTCGCTCGCCAAGGAATTATGGCAGTGGCCAAGACAGTCACTTAACCTGCACTGAGAGTCTGAGAGGCACAGTGCAGCTCTCAGAACAATTACGACATGGCTGGATCTCTTCCTCCAGTTGTGCCAACAGTTGCCACACTGAATAAGCCTGCAGTTAAACCGGTTCAGTCCGCATCCAGCCGCAGCGCACCCAGGGGTTCTGAGCGGCTGAATGAAACATTATCAAAACAAGAGAAAGAAAATCCATGTAAAGTAATGTAGTTTGGTTTTTTCCATGCTGGTTAAAGGGATAGTTCACCCAAAAATGAAAGTTATGTCATCATTTACTCAACCTCAAGTTGTTCCAAACCTGTATGAATTTCTTTCTTCTGCTGAACACAAAAGAAGATATTTTGAAGAATATGGTTAACCAAACATTTGATGGTCCCCACTGACTTCCATAGTATTGGAAAAAGAAAAAAAAATATGGAAGTCAATGGGGTCCATCACCTGTTTGGTTCTTCATTTTTGGGTGAACTATCCCTTTAAGTGCTTGGTTGCGTTCATGTTAAAATGTCTATTCAAATCAAATCATAACCATATAACAACATAAATATCCTTGTCTACTTTTAAAAGGTAGAAGCAAACTCCTATATATTTATTAGTAGATGATCTCAGTAAGCATAGTGCTAGCAACATCAAGGTCGTGGGTTCAATTCCCAGGAAACACTGCCTACTGATAAAATGTTTTTATACAGTAGTGGCTAAAAGTGATGTCTGGCCTTAAGGAAAATTGACAAAATAACCATTTATTCAAATATTATCCAAAATTTGATAAAGATTTTGTAAGCATATTGCATAGATGTGCTTGGAGTCAAATGTTTTATTTGTAATAACGCAATTATAAATTCCAAATTTTGTGGACATATTGTGTGGACATAAGTTTTGGCCAGGCTGTCACAAAGAAATTATGAACACATGCAAAAACAATGACTAATGAAATGTTAAACACTGATTATAATCAAAGACTATAGAATAACACAAGACGAGTCACTCATATTGCTTTGAATGGGAGAAAGTGCAACAGGCAATATGGCGGAATAAGTACCACCTTCTAAATAAGAGCCAATCGCTGATTGTTAAAGTCATCGCATCACTGCAGCGGCCGTTAGAAACTCCAGTTCCCATAGAAACAGTAAGACGCGTGCCTCAGAAATGAGACACAAGAGACGTGCACTTAGGACTGCACATGCGATCCAGCCTGAAAAATACTGTTTTTTTTGTCATTATTCTGTTGTTTTTTTATAATAATTATTATATTTAGAAACATAATTTATGAGACAGCTTTTGTCAGATTTAATTGTGATTTCAAATATGAAATTTAATCATAAGCTTGGCAAACAGCTTTGGAGAATTTGATGTTTCTCCATTCAAAGAGATAGCTGCACTTGCATGCCTGAGAAGCGTTTCAAAGATGGCCGCAGAGTGAAATTACTTTATTTTGAAATGAAATTTGTTATAATCCATGTATGCTTTTTCCTGTAAACTTTTTTTTCAAGGTTTTTTTGTAGAAAAAAAAAAAAAGCTGTAGTTACCATTTTTTGGCCAAATAATTTTGTCAGATAAATACCTTAAACAAGTTTAGTGTTTTGTTTTTCCCTCATATTTAAAATATTAAAAAAATATAAATATTTTCCTCATATTTTGATGGTTTAATCGAACTTCTAGGGTCATTAAAAACGTTTTTCATGTTTTATGGGGACGTAAACTGTATATTCTATTCCCTAACACTAAACCTACCCCTAACCCCTACCCATCACAGAAAAGTTTATTAATTTTTCAAAAAAATATCACTTAGTATGATTTATAAACTGTTTTCCTCATGGGGACCAAAAATGTCCCCACAAGGACAAGGACTTTGGATATTGAGATCTTTTTTTCCCCGTAACATATGGTTTACCAGAACCACACACACACACACACACACACAGAGAGAGAGAGAGAGAGAGAGAGAGAGAGAGAGATACATTTTTCAAAATATCTTTTGAATTCCAAAGGAGAAAGAAAGTCATTCAGGTTTGGAATGACATAAGGATGAGTAAATGATGTCAAATTTGATTTTGGGGGAACTATTCCTTTCATTTCGTTTTTATAGTTGAATATGAACTGGGAGTTTATAACTATCTACTATGTTATTACCTGCAAACCATTTAATCAAAAAGTCTGCAAATTATTGTATAAATTTTTAATGACTGATGAAATCATTTAATGGAGTGAATATGAACTTTGATGTAGAGCTGCAGTACTGAACCCTCAGGCTGTTTCTGAACGAGCACTTCCTCTTTTGAATTTCTGATTTTTTTTTTTTTTTTTTGACAACTTCTATATAGAAATGGAGATGGTGCAACCTTCAATGTTCGATTTGGTTTCAGCTCCACTTTCACACCAGACTGCTAAACCAATCACCAGCTCGTACCAAAACACAAAGGAAGCGAAATACGCTTAAATAGGCCTATAAAAGACAAAACGTGAGCTTCTGGAATTGTTCTGTGTGTAAATGCATTATCCCTCCTCTTATTCTGCACCACTAATCTGGCGGAAATAATCAGGATTAAAATTTGCATTCTGGGGGTGAAATGAGCACAAATGAGAGAAACCAAATAATAAGCAGACGCACAGACACAATTATTGCAGCAGCCGCTCGTCTTTGTTAACAGACGTCGTAAAAATGAACAAATGCAACTGACTGTTGCTCACGAGCATGTCTACACAATACGCGCTGTCTATCATGATGCTGTATCACGAGAGACGATGCGCACGCGCTCGCCGATGACATTTGAACAATTGTAAATGTCAGACAGGTGCGACACTGTCATCCTCGCGCACCCTGAGCTGGAGTTACCTTCGCCCGCACCCTGTTATCAGCGGTCAGCAGACCATTTCGGAGGGCGTCCGGAACATCTGAATCCATGACAACACGGTTAGCAAATAGGTTGCTTAGCAACTAATCCAATGAGCGCCGAGCGGCCTATCAGTAGTGACAGCGTTTAGCCAATTAACAGATACTCACTCTGAAGATGCTTTCCTACATGGCATTTGCTCTCTGATCTGCGACAACCAAGCAATTCTGAGGTAAAATATGCCTGACTGGCATTAGAGGACAAAAACAAATAGAAGCTTCGTTTTATTAGGATACGCAAACAGGCACCAGAGGCTTTTGAGTTGTGCAAGCATAGCTTGCATTTTCTGGATTCAGTGAATAGATAGCAACTTTTAATTATGAATTATTTATTAATTATGAGGCCTATGTGCCAGGTGAGATGTACTGATTGGCATGTTAACATTTTTTAAGGAGACATTATTAGAACAACAAATTACAGAGAACTGCCAGGAATAATAAAAGGACATTCAATTCAGATTATACTAGAAGAACGGACATATATGGTATATATATATGGCGTTAAAGAAATATGTATGCAAGTATCTTATTTTATTGTGATATGTGATTGCAAGTTTATATAAAGTTGGTCCTTCTGGTTTCAGGGGAAGTACACTCTTCAAAACGATCAATAGAGGGCTCCCTTTCATTGCAGTATTATAGTTTATGATCAAAAACATCCTAAGCTTTCATAAAGAATTGTTTCTTTTTGTTCAAATGATTTGGATCAGATGGATTATTACAATTAAACACTGAAGAATTATAGGCTTCTTAAAAAAAACTTACAATACTGTTCTAAAGTTTAAGGTCAGTAAGAATTTTTGTAAGAAATTGAACTTGAACAAGGATGCAATAAATTGATCAAAAGTGACAGTAAAGACATTTATAATGTTAAAAAAGATTTCCGTTTCAAGTAAATGCTTTTGTGTCACGTTTTCCACAAAAATATTAAGCAGCACAACTGTTTTCAACACTGATGTTTTGAACAGCTTTAGTAGCACAGGAATAAATGGCATTTTAAATGTATTATTATATTAAAATATCTATTAAAATAGAAAATAGTTATTTTAAATTGTAATAATATTTCACAGTATTACTGTTTTTTGATCAAATGCAGCCTTGGTGAGCATAAGAGACTTCGTTCAGAAACATATAGACCTTATGTAGCCCCACCCCTTTTCAGCGCTGCGCTCGTTGTCTTTTGACTTCCGGTTTGTATTTCCACAGGGATCTTATGTATTTATGAATGAACTGCTCTTTTTAAAATCTTCCCGGTCTATTGACATTTGTTAAGACATCTGCTTTAAACATAACAATGCTCATGATAACTTTCATTAACTCTACAACAGGTAAATCCACTTCACCAGCTATTATTCTTTGACAGCGTTGCCATAGAAATATACAGGGCTACCGCAAAAACGGAAGTTCAAAGACAATATTCTAAAGATGGCGGCACTCTTGTTTCTCTGGAAAATAAGGTCTAAAATGTTTTATCGGTAATGTAACATTCTAGAATAATTATTATTTTAAACAATCTTATACACACTGTAAAACCGAACAGTGAAAGTGAGTTTGTTTCACTCATTGTACTTAATAGAAAAAAAGTTGCGTGAACTCAAAATTTCATTGTAGTAAGCTGAACCTAATATGATTTGAGTTGAGTTGCAGCAGATTTCTAATTCTAGGCATGTTTTGGATCAGACTGTATAAATAAATGCTGAAATTAAGTGTTATTTTGCATGTTTTTGCACAAGATTAACATAGGGAGGCATACGTTAGTGTTTAATGTTGTGTTATGTTGTGATTTACAGGGGGTTCTGTTATGTTAGTTTTGTAGGGTTACCATTGTGGTGAAGAGTAGAGCCTGTGGTTAGGCTGAGGATGGGCTGCAAAAAATTTTAAGACCATACTGTATGTTTTTTGATTATATACAAGTAAGTATATAATGACATTCTCTTTGATAGTCATAATAGCATGTGTTATTTGCTATCTAACATTTAACCAAGATCTGAATGTGATATTTATGATGTAATTAACATTATGATGAGTTGGGCGAGGCCGAGAACTGTGGGAGCGAAGGGATGCCGCCAGTGACGTGATTGTTAATGAGAGACACCTGTGCACCACACTGGACTTGTTCCGCTTCTGCGGTTCTTGGCCCCGCCCCACTTGTCACAAAAATTTCAAGTTCTACTAACTTGAAAAATGAGTTAGTTTCCTCAAATGTTTTGAGTATTCTGAACTTATTGAGTTTTACAGTGCACACATAAGCTTATTCACTTACATAATTGAAACCTGGTCTAAATAGAAAGAGTGTGACTATTTCAGCCTGTGGACAAAATTGCATTACAAAAATATGCTGCAGAAAGTTAAAGGAACAAACTCAACTAAACTCTGCTGTGCTAGAACTATGACTCTGACGTCCTGTTTAACAAACTCAATGCAATGCAATAACAGTAGGAGCTTCGGATGCCAAACTAGGATGTGTTTGAAAAGTGCATTTCATGTAAATACAATATAATTGTGCAACAATAAAACACATCAAGGCTAAACAAATCCATTTTCTGATGAATATAAACTTCACTGGATATAAACTTGTCAAGATTCACTGGAATTTGTAAATATGGACTTTTCTATTTAGCTCTGCTCAACTCAAAACAACATGCAGAGCCAATTAACATAACTTATTCTGGAAGTCACATTCCTTCCTTTGGCATTCCATTCCTTTTCTTTTATGACAGCTATGAAGGAAGATGGCTGTCCAAAAGGGCACACTGTTTTTATCCAATTAAAAACTGGGAAAGGCTCCAGACATACTGGCACCACCTCCAGGGCTTTTGGTAAATATTCTGTTTCCATTTTTTTTTTTTTTATTCCATTTATAAAAACTTTACTTTTTTATTTCCTTTGCCAAAAACACACCCTAAAAAGAAAAGATTAAACATGTTTAATGTTAAGATAAAGAAGTTCAATCTATATTTATTATAGTCTTTTTGTCATTCAAAATATCACTTTTGTAAAATAAAAAAAAAATGCAACAGGAACGCTAAAACTTAAAGACAAAATTTATCATTCAAACTACCATTAAAGTGTATTTACACAACAGAATAGATGCTATTTAAGTATAATGATCATTTCATATTAATTTACAATCTTATTAGTTAAAAAAAGAGGTAGGGTCAACAGCTTCATTTCAGATGTCTGGAACGAATCAGAAATGAGTCATTTCCATGATTGAACACTTAGATGACACAATATTCATAATTAAACCCACTGCACATCTCATTCTGCATCAGCATATAGATGTCAAATGTGACGGAAGCTTGACAGCAAAAAACATAAGGCAACAGCAAAAAAGAAGAAAAAGAAAAAAAGAAAAAAACAATCACTGAACATCATTCATATGTGAGTCACATAGAATGAGAACATAGGGAAGGATGAGCGTGATGGACAGTATTAAAAGGGATAGTTCACGCAAAAATGTTCCAAACCTTTATGAATTTCTTTCTTCTGCTGAACACAAAAGAAGATATTTTGTAGAACGTGGTTAACTGAACACATGATGGTCCTCATTGACTTCCATAGTATGGGGGTAAAAAAAAAAATCAATGTGAAGCATCAACTTTTTGTTTTACCCACATTCTTCAAAATATCTTCTTTTGTGTTCAGCTGTAAAAAGAAATTCATACAGGTTTGGAACAATTTGAGAGTGAGTAAATGACAGAATTTTCATTTTTTGGGTGAACTATCCCTTTAAGTGTGAAAAGTGATGGGATGAAAAGATAAAGCAAGAAAGAGGGACCGGCATTGAGGTCAGAGTGGTTTTTAAGGCACCATCAGCAGCTGTATGGAGACAGAACACTGGGAAGTGTCCTTATGATGTATTCCGTGCATCTCAGATGGAAGTCTAAAACCAACTCCACATAAATCACTCTATAAGTATTAACAGGAAAACTTTTCTATGCAGCATTTACTCCATTAAGAGAGTAATCATAACATCAGGATCAATTTACCGTCCTATAAAACTCCAGAGAAGACATCTGTCCATCTCTAAACAAAAATATTATTCTGATAGGTCAGGAAGCAACTATAAGGGAGTTATGTAACAGCAAGAAGACATAAAACGGGTGGGTAATCTTCAAGTCTGTATCTATATGTTGAACACAACATGGGAATAGCTTAAAATATATATATTTTTTAAAGTAAAAACTGCATCATTGCTATCGTGACATATGGGCATCTACAAAAAATGATTAAAAGAACACCCAAAATCCTTCAAAAGTTAAACAGATAGTGATTTTTAAATCTAATTTTTGCATTTTCAGTGTACATCACATCAGAAACCAGAATCATGTGCAGAAGCGCTGGTACAGAAGCCCAGATACGATCATTAGATCACCTCAAATGGAGTTTCCTTCATTTATCAATGTACTGTCAGGTGATGCTTTAACAACATTACAATCAACCGTAAGTAAACCCTGCTGTCAGTATACTGCTGAAACTTATTCATGCTAAAGCACTAACAAATACGTTTGGCACCTCAAAGAGTGGTAAAAAATAAAGGAGGAACTAATAAAAAAAAAAAATATGTGGCAACCAAATCCAAAATTTAGGGGTTGCCTCGAAAGTCTAAAAGTCAGATGTGATATGTAATTGTATAGTGTATTGGCAGCACTGTGTTCTGCTATACTCGAGTACATCAGTGGTTGGTCTGTGAGCGGCAGTGTTGAGAACAGTGTGCATACTGTGTTTATTAGTGCACGCCATTCATTATGTGCTTCTGGTGGATGTCCAGAGTAGTGCCGTCTTCTTTGTTGTGTTGGGAAGGGCTCACGTCTTCCTCCCAAAGCTGAGCAGCTTTACGGATCTCATCCAGAGTGTATTCCTGCAGGATGGTCCCATTTTCAAACACAGTCACCAACATGTCCTACAAAAGAAGACCATATTAATAAGGATCACCAAATTAGGGGAATTTCGGCATACATGATATTAAATTAAATCTAAAAAGTTGGGGGTCAGTAAGTATATATTTTTTAATTTTTTAAAAAAATTATTACTTTAACTCAGCAAGGACATGTTAAATTTATAAAAAGTGATAAAGGCATGTAAAGACATGTATTATGTTACAAAAAATATATTTATATTTAAAATATATTCTGCTCTTTTGAACTTTCTAAATGCAATAAATAAATAAAAATAATGGTTTCCACAAAAATATTGAGGAAACTGTTTTGATAATGTTAAATGTTTTATGGGCACCAAATCAGCATATTAGAATGATTTCTGAAGGATCATGTGACACTGAAGACTGGAGTAATGATGCTGAAAATGCACCTTTGCCATCACAGGAATAAATCAAATTAAAAATAGTGTTTTTATTATATTTTTTGATCAAATAAATTCAGCATTTTCATAAAAGTAAATGCAATTTTCTACATAAACTGTGTCCATCATTTACTAAAGTAATCATATTTAAATCATCATATGTTTAGGAATGCAAAAAAATGGCACAGTATGTTCATATGAAAAATATTTTTGTGAAACATCAGGGAATTAATGGGTTAAGAGCTAGATGTTGCAAAAAAGCAGGTACTTATTAGTTATTATAGATAATGAAGTTTTAAATATGGATATTTGTCTTACAAAAACCCATCGCTTTGCTTCAGAAAGCCTTTATAACCCCCCTGGAGCCGTATGGATTATCTTTTATGATGGATGGATGCACTTTTTTGTGCACTCCCATTATAAAGCTTGGAAGAGCCAGAATATTTTAAAATAGATCTCCAATTGTGTTCGTCTGAAAGAAGATAGTCATATACTGTACACCTAGGATGGCTTGAGGGTGAGTGAATCATGGGATAATTTTTATTTTTGGGTGAACTATCCCTTTAAGGTAACAATTGGAGGTTGCCACTTTTTACAGTGTATACAGCTAAACTAACCTCCTCTGGTTTGCCCGCTCCTCTTTCCACTGTCTCAATGCAGCCATCTGAGTTTCTCCTCAGAGAGAGACGGCCACGCTTGGATCCTTTAGATGGGTCCGTCACTGGCTGCTTATAGACGTCCATCTATGAGAACACAAATGACATGATGGTAAAAGAAAAAATAACAATAAAACTCAAATTTATTTTGTGACAGGATGTTTTAAAAGTGAAAACGAAAAAACTTACGCCTTTGCCATTGGTCTCCACATAGCTGCACTTGAAAGCGCAGTTAAGCGTGTCTCTGTTGATTTTCTGCAGGAGCGCACTTCCGCAACCGAAAAACACATTTTCAGCACTCCAACCCTCATCGCTTAGTTTCTCCAGAATCTGCGCTAGCCAAAATAAACAGTATTGCTGATCAGAGAATAATCACTGATTTACCACTGTGTAATCAGTACTAATGTTTATAATCTAACAGTCAGAAATGGTTGATAAACATTCAGGGCCAGTACTACATTTTCCCTGGACACACTATTCCATACACTTAATATACAACAGCACATGTGATAGTTAATATAACTTGCTAGGCATATGAGCACATCTAGAATGAGGTCCAAAATGTTTGCAAAATGGCAGAAATTGCATTTCTTCACTTATTTCATTTAATTACTCATCATCAATTTCATTTGCATTTAATTTGCACAAGAATTTGCATAACTATTTGTGTGTTAATTGAAAACTGAACATGAATTTCGAAACAATTTAAGTGACTATGTGATTCGTCCTTTTGTTTTAAAGGGTTAGTTCACCCAAAAATCTAAAATTCTGTCATTTATTACTCACTCTCATGTCGTTCCACACCCATAAGACCTTCATTCATCTTCGGAACACAAATTAAAATATTTTTGATGAAATCTGATGGCTCAGTGAGGCCTGCATTGCCAGCAAGATAATTAACACTTTCAGATATCCAGAAAGCTACTAAAGACATATTTAAAACAGTTCATGTGAGTACAGTGGTTCAACCTTAATGTTATGAAGCGATGAGAATACTTTTGTGTGCAAAAAAACAAAACAAAATAACGACTTCAAACTGCCAAAGTCACGCCCCCCAGTGGTGAACTACTGAAATTGCAAAACACTTATGACGTAACGAAGCCTCGTTTACTGAAATCATGTGACTTTGGCAGTTTGATACGTGCTCCGAACCACTGATTCGAAACAAAAGATTCGTAAAGCTTTGAAGCTTCATGAAGCAGTGTCTCAAAATCACCCTTTACTAGATATTGTTGAATAAAGTCGTTATTTTGTTTTTTTGGTGCACAAAAAGTATTCTAGTTGCTTCATAACATTAAGGTTGAACCACTGTAGTCACATGAACTATTTTAAATATATCTTTAGTAGCTTTCTGGGCATCTGAAAGTGTTAATTATATTGCTGGCAATGGAGGCCTCACTGAGCCATCAGATTTCATCAAAAATATCTTCATTTCTGTTCAGAAGATGAACGAAGGTCTTATGGGTGTGAAACGACATGAGGGTGAGTAATTAATGACAGAATTTTCATTTTTGGGTGAACTAACCCTTTAAGCAAATTTGCTTTTGTATAAAACCTGAATGTTCCTCAGTATGATTTGAGAAGGATCAAAAGAGCATCTTGTGTTTCAAAGAAAGTAAGAACATCTGACCATCTGTAGTCTGAAGGAGCTCACATAATCAATTTCACAAATTTGATTATTTCATTAGAGACTTAGAAATAGTGCAGAATCATAAATATTTCTTATTTATTTTATATTATAAGGTTTTTCTGTTAAATCATTAAAATTATAAAACATTGTTTACTTCTAGTTCCAGTTATAAATTCTAGATTTCAGACTTTTGGACACCACTGTAAATTACACTCGTACATAAACTACCGTTCAAGTGTGCTGTCTGTCTTTTTGAAAGAATTATTTATGATGCACAAGACTGCATTTATTTAATCAAAAATACAGTAATACTATCAAATATTTTTACAATTTGCAATAACTGTTTTCTATTTTAAAAGTAATTTATTCCTGTGATGGCAAAGCTGAATTTTCAGCATCATTACTCCAGTCTTCACTGTCACATGATCCTTCAGAAATCATTCTAATATGCTGATTTGATTCAATGTTGTAATCAGTTGTTCTGCTTAATGTTTGTGGAAACCGCAACTGCATTTTTTCAGGATCTTCCATAAATAGAAAGTTCAAAAGAATAGCATTTATTTAAAAAAAAATAGAAATCGTTTGTAACTTTCATAAATTATCTTTACTGTCACTTCTGAGAAATTTAATGCATCCTTGCTGAAGAAAAGTATTTAAAAAATATATATATTACTGACTCCAAACTTTTGAATGGTAGGGTATGTTTTTTTTCTCCCTTGGTCTGAGGTATAGTTTACCTCATTAATCGAGTTCAGATCAATTCCATCCCCCTGGATAATGCGCAGGTAGGATGGGAGAACCTTGTAACCAACAGAGTTCAGAGAACATCCAAAACACTCCTCCAAAATCTTTATCACCTAAAAGCGAGACAGAAGAGAAAAAAATAGAATGGTAAGAATTCAAGGATGCAGCTAATCAATTTAAACTCAAGCAACAAACTAATCTGAAAGCAATGCTATGCCACAGTATATGAAAATAAAATTGATATCTTAGGGCATTGCTTTCATACAGGCGTCAAAGCAACAGAATTTAAAGCCCCATCAGTCACAGCGCTAGAAAAAGCTTCAAGCAAAGCTATTTGAGTCTTTACTTCACTAAAATAAAGTTCAATCACTGAAACAGCTGCCTTAAGGTCTGTGGTGAACATTCCTAACACACTTGGTACATGATACACACACACCTCGATGAGGGTCTCAGCGGGGTCCCCGGAGTCTGGGCGAATAATGAGAGCAGAATCCTCACTCCTCTCCATCACTCTCTCTTTCAGCTTGTCCCCCCAGATATGCTTACAAGCCTTAAAAATGTCATAACTGTCGCTAACCACAGCTACAGGCCCAGAGGGAAACTGGTCCAGCAGACACTCGAATGCGTCCTTCTCTCTGCTCCTACCCCAGGAGATGATGGTACTACAGAGACAGGAAAAACAAAGTGTGACAAATGATTTGAAACACTAATAAGTGAAGTGCTTTATTTAGTTTGAAGGTGCACAAGGCTACAACGGGTTTTTCATTACTAAACAAGAATTAGAAAGAATCATTTGCAGCAAATGAGTCATTTGTGTCTAATGATCCTTAGCCACAGAGCTATAAAAATCTCTGAGTGATTCACGGAATCTTCCGGTTGACTGATAAACGGAATGTTGCGATGGTTGAAAAACTTAAATTTAAACTTGGACTGACGTCACAGAAGAAGTCGTGTGATTTGAAATGTGAGAGCTATCCTGGGAAATGCAATCAACAACACAGACAAAAGGCGCTACAGCTGTGAGATGGATGAATGCGCAGCTACTAATAGAACAAATTAGAATCAACGGAACAAATGCAAATTAACATGCAGGTGTTGAACGTCAGCTTTGAATTTCAAGATGTTGGCTGTTTAAAACAGAAGGCAGCTGTCTAACCGACTTGCTGCCCAGTCAGTCTTAAAGGGAGAGATTAGCCAAAAATGAAAATTGTAATCATTTCATTTTCTTTCTTCTGTGGAACACAATTCTGAAGACTGCTTAGAATTTTCCATGCAATCACAATGAATAGGGATCAAAGCCTTGTAGTCCATGCAACTTGTTTGCTATATTCCAAGTCTCCTAAAGTCATAATAGTTTTGTGTGATAAACAAACCAAAACTTAAGCTGTTATTGACTGAAAATCATGAAATCTGCCCTAAAGCCCCTTGGCAGGTTCATGAGAGATCACAAAATTTTTGAAAAAGAATCATTATTTTGAGTCAGATCTTTTCACTGAATCAGTTTAAATGGTTCACCATTATATTGACTTGTTCATGAATCGGATGGATGGATGGATGGATGGATGGATGGATGGATGGATGGATGGATGGACGGATGGGAGCATTTGCAGAAAGTCATAATGTCTATAATACCTTAGTGCTTTAACAAGTTTTAGAGCTGGGTGATATGATGATTTATAACAATGATATAAGTTGTATTTATAGTATTGTCCAGCAGGCAAAGCATTCACAGGCTTTGCTTTATGTATTTCCCTGGCTTCGAAGTCAGGTACATATAAATGTCAGGAAACCCGATTCCTGGCCACATGTCAATATCCATGGACCACTGGTTATTTGTTAAGTTGTAAGGATCGCTGGCGAGTCCAACTGCCTTTAATTTAATAAGATAATTGTTTGTTTTACTCCCTTTTTGCAATTTCTCCTAGTAAATCCAGTCATGTTGCAGTATGCAACGGTTTTGCCGTTCAGTCTGGCTGAGGGGACATGTTCTGGCGCGAAAGTAATCTCTATACTTCTTGTATGGAGTTTCTCTCATTCTTTGAAGTTTTGAAAGCTCCAGTCCACATTCATTGTAACGCCATGGTAAAAAAAGCAACCAGTACATTTTTAAAAATGATTCTGTGTTTATCAGGGATGAAAGAAAGTTATATGAGTTTGGACTAAAATAAGAGTTAAATCCAACTCTTACATTCCTTAACAAAATAAGGTAACACTATATATAACAGTAAATTATGCATAATTACAAGTAAACTAACCCAAACTGTAACTAGTAAGTACATGTAGTTAATTAACACTCTGAGGTCTGAGGTATCGCCGGCGATACCACCGCGTTTTTTTTCTTACCAGTGTGAAAGAGACTCAAAATACTCTGTCAATGTTGCACATACAATTAAGAGTTATACACCATTTTAATCTGTCGAATATCTTCTTTTATTTGTGTACACTCAGAGTAAAAACAAAATGTTGTGCTTTTTGCAAAATAAAGAAAACTAACATGATGTGTGATCTCTCGTCTCCCTCTGAACAAACTCCAATCTGATAGTTCTCAGAAAATGAACTGTAACTTAGTGAGTACTAATCACAAAAAAATTAGACTTATGTCTAAAAAAACGTTGAAATGTCAAGTTTTAAATCGTGTAAGTCAATTCGAAAACAAATATTCTCTGTTTATGTAATCTGTATGAAAAGACAGCCATGTCAGAAGTCAGTGATTCAGCTCATTATCCGCTAATGCGGCCACGCCCACAGAATGAGCGCTATTCAGACGCAAATTCAATCAATACATGCATACATCGTCTCAATCGTGTATTTATTGTCTTGAAAAGTGTTTTGAATAGCCATAGTTAGCGATCTCTGGCCTCTGTTAGTTTGGTTAGATCCTGGATTGCCTATTCTTCTTTAGCAGGCATTTGTGGACTAAATGTGCACAGAGCGCCCTCCAGCTGCAAGTATGAATTGAAAACACAGTATCCAGCGCTCATAGTAATGACAATAAATAATGAATAAATACTCCTCTGTATAGAAAATTGACAAACATATGAGAATCCATCAATATTTCTCCAAATGTGCATGCTTTTAAGCTAAAAGCCTATATGAAATGCCATAGAGGTAACATAATTGTTCAGACACTTTGCATCACAGAAATACATTATATTTTAAAGTATATAATAGAATACCATTATTTTAAATTGTAATAATATTTCACAGTATTGCTGTTTTTTCTGTATGTTTGATTTACACCATGATGAGCTTTGAGACATGTTTACAGGGTTTTTTTTTTTCACAGCTTACCTGTCTGAAAGAGCTCATTATTTATGCAGCTCATTAGAGCTCTTTATGCAATTCTTTTGTCTTCTCAGGTGAGAATCACCCATTATTCATGATGATTCACGCCTCCACGCATACTGTGTTTCTTGACCAAAGATGTTTTAGAAAATTTAAATCTCTCTATTGTTTTATATGAAGGAGTAGGAAGGATAATTTTTACATAATTTTGAAGCAAAAACTCTAGTCTACAATCTCCAATACCCAGAAGTCTTGTGAACACAGATTTAATGTTTTTTTTTTTTTTGGCCTTATTTCAGTGACTTAAGTTTTTTGTTTTTTCAATAACCACGCATAAACGTTATTCCTTCAAAAATACAAACATGTACATACATGTTCCTCACATATTATTGTAGCCTAGTTTGTGCTGAATACAGTGTAATGACACTTTTGTCATTTATATGTTTATGAACAACTGAAAAAAGCACAAATGTCAGGGCATGTCAAAACTTCTCCAGGCCCCAAATCAGCCTCAGACTCCAGAGGGTTAATATTACTCAGTACTTATTTGATAAAGTAACTACACCACCTTAAAATTAAGTGTAACCCAAAATAATTGTCCAGCAAGTACATAATGTGCATTACCTGTGCTCTGCAGCAGGAATGGAGAACCCGGCCATAGGACATCCATAGTATTGTTGTGCCATCAGCAGACCCGCCACTGTGTCTGTGCTGCAGAAATTCACCAGATGTGCAGCTCCGCCAAGTGCTGCCGACTAGTTCAGTAAAGAACACAACAGAAATAAGTCGCTGAACACATTTGATAACAAACCCATAGTCCCCGAAGTCTTTATTGTACATTTATGTACTTATGTCTCCAGTGAAATCCAAAATATCAATGTTGTGACAACACCGGCCAATTCACATTATTTTGATCCTGCTTTTGTAACAGAATTATAGACGGTGGCTTTTAAGAAGCAAATCATATGAGAGACATTGACCTTTGAAGTCAATTGTGTGAAGACATTTTCTATATTCTCCTGATTTAACGCTCAGGTTATTGACTGTGTCTCAGTTCATTCATCGCAGGGTCACAGTAATCAGGGGGGATTTGCCCTTTAGTGATAGTCAAGAGAAGGTTGTTGCTCTGAAAAGTGAACACGTTTGATCTCAAGCAAAATGTTTTTAGCTCCCTGAGGAGAGCATCAATATTTCTTGCTCTACTACATGGTGTATATTTATATGGGAATTTGAGGAGCCTATTTCATTTTTTTTTTTTATTTAAGAACTGATGAAATCTGGACTTGATATTAACCCAGGGAAATTCGATTCGCAGCAAGGCTTTAGTCTGCAGCTCTGATTGTAGCAAGGACCTATGGATCTTGTCATGTATTTGGCAATGCATTAGAGGGGCAAAGCGCCATACAATATGATAGATCAATGATGAATCACAATATATATATCATCGTTATATAGTTTTTCATGTAATATTATATATATTATATATATATATATATATATATATATATATATATATATATATATACACACACACACAGTGGCATGAAAAAGTATGTGAACCCCTTGCAGAATCTGTGAAAATGAGAATTATTTTAATAAAATAAGAGGGATAATAAAAAATGCATGTTATTTTTTGTTTAGTACTGTCCTGAGTAAAATATTTTACATAAAAGATGTTTGCAGTTAGTTCACAAGACAAAACAATAGCTGAATTTATTAAAATAGCCCCATTCATAAGTGTGAACCATTGATTCTTAATACTGTGTGTGGTTACCTGATGATCTACGACTGTTTTTATGTTTTGTGATGGTTGTTCATGAGTCTCTTGTTTGTCCTGAGCAGTTAAACTGAGCTCTGTTCTTCAGAAAAATCCTCCAGGTCCTGCAGATTCATCAGTTTTCAAGCATTTTTGCATATTTGAACCCTTTCCAGCAGTGACTGTAGGAATTTGAGATTCTGTGTTTTCATACTGAGGACAACTGAGGGACTCAAACACAACTATTAAAAAAGGTTCAAACATTCACTGATGCTCCAGAAGGAAACACGATGCATTAAGAGCCAGAGGGGGGGAAAACTTTTGAATTCAAATATCAAGATGTCACAATTGTACTTAATTTTTCTGCCGGGAAACATGCATTGTATCTTCATGTTGGTACTGCCCGAAGGGCAGTACCTAACATGAAAAACAATGCATGTTTAAACAAAATTAAGAAACAATTGTGACATCTTCATCCTGAATTCAAAAGTTTTCACACCCTCGGCTCTTAATGCATCGTGTTTCCTTCTGGAGCATCAGTGAATGTTTGAACCTTTTTTAATAGTTGAGTTTGAGTCCCTCAGTTGTCCTCAGTGTGAAAAGACAGATCTCAAAATTCCTACAGCCACTGCTGGAAAGGGTTCAAATATGCAAAAATGCTTGAAAACTGATGAATCTGCAGGACCTGGAGGAATTTTCTGAAGAACAGAGCTCAGTTTAACTGTTCAGGACAAACAAGAGACTCATGAACAACCATCACAAAACATAAAAACAGTCGTAGATCATCAGGTAACCACACACAGTATTGAGAATCAATGGTTCACATACTTATGAATGGGGTTATTTTAATAAATTCAGCTATTGTTTTGTCTTGTGAACTAAATGCAAACATCTTTTATGTAAAATATCTTACTCAGGACAGTACTAAACAAAACATAACATGCATTTTTTATTATCCCTCTTATTTTATTAAAATAATTCTCATTTTCACAGATTCTGCAAGGGGTTCACATACTTTTTCATGCCACGGTATATGCATACACACACTTATAAGAAAGTCATATGGGTTTAGAAGGATTTGAGGGTGAGTAAATGATGACAAAACTTTCACTGTGGGTGAACTGCTCCCTTAAAAGCATTAAAATCTATCACTGCCTGTCCCCTGATCAGAAAAGAGTGATGGAGAGTGAGCAGGAACCCTGAGTATCAGAGGCATTAAACTCTGCTTGGCATCATTAATCTCCTCTTGAGGCCGTCATTAATCCAGTCAGCCGCAACCTAGAAAATACACTATCAATATCCCACTGTCCCTGATGAAGACTCGATAGTTTTACACAGCATGGTTCAGTCTTTTTTCAGCTGCTGAGGGAGAAACGCTTTAGGCTTTCTCAGATCTCACACTGATGTTCTTTCCCTTCTAATTCATCCTGTTCCTTGTATCTTTCTTAAAATCGTTTTTGCACTTAGTTTCTCTACAATGCCTTGCACCCATGAGCGTGACATGGAAACATCATATTTCATATAATCGCCAGTGATTAAACAGGCTTAAACACACAATAGCAATATTATACTGACAGCTGGCTGAGAAATATGCCATAAAGCCAGATATAACATGACCCATGATTAGGATGACCAGATGTCGTTTTTTTTTTTTTTTTCATTAGACAGTCATGTTACCCAACAACACCTGAAATTCTATAAGACACTACTGATTATTACTAGTGTGGCTCAACATAAATGACAAGGTTTGGTAGGGAGAGAATAAAATAAAATTAATAATAAATTAAATTAAATAATCTCTGTAAAACTTTGATTATTTTTTTTAACAAAGTTAAAAAGTTAAATTAAATCATAAAAAAAAAAAAAAAATTGTAATCAAATAAAACATTTTCAGTACAGTGATATAATATTTGCTATGGGGTTACAAAGGTTGCAAGATCAAATCTCTAATTCTGAGAAAACTTGATTGTTTTTCAAGTTAAAAAAGTATATTAAACCATAAAATAAAAATACAGTGTGATTAAATTTGCTGGGGTTCCCTTTCAGTCAGTCACGTTTGATGTTACGTCAGAACTGAACTGACGAATTGGGATCTCAGAGATTTGATCTTGCAACCTTTGTTACATCTCCGTTCTCTCCTTCAGGGAACAAGGGTTACAGTAGTAACTGAGATGTTACAAAGGCTGCAAGTTCAAATCTCTGAGAAACCTTGATTATTTTTAGCAAAGTTAAAAATTTTAAATTAAAATCATAAAATTAAAAAATAAATAATAAAAAAAATCAAATCAAATCAAATCAAATCTGGCATTATAATTGCTATGGGGTTACAAAGGTTGCAAGTACGGAAGAGGATTAGGGCCAAGCAATAATAAAAAAATAAAACCATCTCGAGATTAAAGTTGTTAAATTTCGAGAAAAAACTCGTTAAAAATTTCGAGAAAAAAGTCGAGATAAAATGTTGAGAATAAACTCGTTAAATTTAACGACTTTTTCTCGTAATTTAATGACTTTATTCTCAACATTTTATTTCGACTTTTTTCTCAAAATTTAACGACATTTTTCTCATAATTTAACAAATTTGTTCTCGTAATTTAACAACTTTTTTCTCGTAATTTAATGACTTTATTCTCAACATTTTATTTCGACTTTTTTCTCGAAATTTAACAACTTTAATCTCGAGATGGTTTTATTTTTTAATTATTGCTTGGCCCTAATCCTCTTCCGTATGCAAGTTCAAATCTCTGAGAAACCTTGATTATTTTTAGCAAAGTTAAAAATTTTAAATTAAATCATAAAATTAAAAAATAAATAATAAAAAAAATTCAATCAAATCAAATCTTTTCAGTACAGTGGTATTATAATTGCTATGGGGTTACAAAGGTTGCAAGTTCAAATCTCTGATTCTCAGAATCCTTTTTTTTTTTTTTTTTTTTAACAAAGTTAAACAAATTTAAACCATAAAATAAAATAAATAAAATAAAATAAAAACTTCCCAGTACAGTGGTGTTATTATAATTGCTATGGGGTTACAAAGGATGCAAGTTCAAATCTCTGAGAAGCCTTGATTATTTTTAACAAAGTTAAAAAATGAATTAAATCATAAAAATAAATAAATAAATAAATAAATAAAACATCTCCAGTACAGTGGTATTATTTTTGCTATTGGGTTATGAAGGTTGCAAGTTCAATTCTCTGAGAAGCCTTGATTATTTTTAACAAAGTTAAAAAATGAATGAAATCATAAAAGTAAATAACTAAAAAAAGATCATCAAATAAAAGGTCTACAGTGGTATTATTTTTGCTATTGGGTTACGAAGGTTGCAAGTTCAATTCTCTGAGAAACCATTATTATTTTGTAACAAAGTTAAATGGCAATTGTATGTCAGTGAATATTAAGAGCCAGTGTCATGAACAAGTTTGACTGTTCTTAAGTTGAGTCTAGAAAGGTATAGTGATGCCCCTGAGTATCATTTTATTTGTACCTTGAATAAAGAATTGGTTTGAGTTAATTAATAAGATAAATTGTAAAAATACAGCCTGTGATATGACCTAAACCTTTAATCCCATTTCCGATTTTAATAGAAAATGCACCTTTTCTAATCGGTCAGGCTGCTGAGGTGATCTATGAAGGCTGCGTCACCATCTCCAGTTTTAGATCATGGCGTACTGGTCTCAAAAGGGCACCACAGAGGGGTTATGTCACACCTCATCAGAATCCAGTGGTTTCACTTTCATACACAGACACACACAAAGGTCTCCCACACTCAGCACGCCCAGCCAGTCAGTAACGGACTCACTGCTTATCACTAGTCACCCAACACCTGAACCTGCCACTGTGTGATATAGATGAAACCTGGCAGAGTTGACCTTCACACAACAGACAGACCGATTCAAGAGCCAAACAGTCATCTTTACTCACACAACTCTTCAAACAGCACCACCCGATGACCCAAAACCCATCAGCGTGACAACCTCACTCAAACACAGCCAACAATCAGGGCTCCTACCCTTGAAATCCACAGAATTCGAGAGCGGTCTGCATCGTGTGCGTATCGAAAGGTCAGGTCTGATCTCTTTTTGATTAAATGGAATGGTCTTGTCTCATAATGAATTGATTTTCTGCTTTCACCGAGTAATGTCTGATTTCATTTGCCCCAGAAGAGCGGGCTTTCTTAAAAAACACTGAAGAGAGAAAGACCACATTCGGCTTGAGCTTTGATTTCAGTGCTAAAAAAAAAGAAAAGAATAAAGGCAGAGATTTTAACGCCAGAAGCACTTCCTGTTTGACTATAAAGATATTTCAGTGCCTTGGAGGAGTCTTCTTCAGAGTGCTCTGTGAATGGCTACAGAAATGAGACCCTGAGGGCAAAATAATGTCATGAAATCGGTAATAGTTATTTTCTAGTTTTCTATATAGTCACTTCTAGACATAAAACATAAAAGATTGGGTTTTTGGAAGTATCAATCACACAACACAACAAAAACAGTTCGATTATGAAAACACTGTTATTATCATGGCATCACAATCATGCAAAAACATATATATATATATATATATATATATATATATATATATATATATATATATATATATATATATATATATATATATATATATATATTTACTATTTTTTTAATTATAGCTTTTATTTTTATATTTTCAGTTTTAATTTTAATTTACATTTTAGTAATTTTACTATGCGCTTTTGTCATTAGATTTAACTAATTTAGAAATTTTAGTACTTCAAACTAAACATTAGTTTCAGTTAGTTGCTAAGTTAACATTTCACATTTACATTTTTTAGCAGTATTTTTAAGATATTTTGATGAAATCCGATGGCTCAGTGAGGCCTGCATTCACAGTAATGGTACTTCCTCTCTCAAGATCCATAAAGTTACTAAAAACAGATTTAAATCAGTTCATGTGAGTTCAGTGGTTCAACTTTAATATTATAAAGCGATGAGAATATTTTTTGTGCACCAAAAAAAACATAATAAAGTCTTTTTAACAATATCCATTTCAAAACACTGCTTCATGAAGCTTCTGAGCTTTACGAATCGAATCAGGGATTCGAAATAGATATTGTTTAAAAATCATTATTTTATTTTTTAGGCGTACAAAAAATATTCTCGCCGCTTTATAGTATTAAAGTTGAACCACTGAACTCACATGAACTGATTTAAATATGTTTTTAGTACCTTTATGGATCTTGAGAGAGGAAGTACCATTGCTGTGAATGCAGGCCTCACTGAGCCATCGGATTTCATCAAAATATCTTAATTTGTGTTCCGAAGATGAACGAAGGTCTTACGGGTGTGGAACGACATGAGGGTGAGTAATAAATGACATTATTTTCATTTTTGGGTGAACTAACCCTTTAACTAATGTTAACAAACGTAACGTTATATGTAAAATGTTTCCAAGTTTTTCATCCAATATTCATGTTTTATTTTATTTCAGCTAACTGAAAATAATTTTTTTTTAGTTTTAGTTACCAATAACAAAACTGTCCTGAACAGGAAATGGAATTATTGATCCACGCCCATCGTACCTCTTGTGAGGACACTCCTCTGTAGCCGAAGTCATGCAGCTTGAGGTCCAGACCCTCCAGGCTCCCTGACGTGGCCTTCAGGTGCTTGGCCAGAATCTTTTTGAACTCCCTGGAGATTGTTGCCACGGTGATGGGGTACCACATTTGGACCAGCATCGTCTGTAGGGACAGAGTGTACACACAATCACATGTGCGTCAGAGAAGATGCCTCGTAATTGCACTCACAATTTTTTATGGCCCTGATACCATCATGACCATTTGACTCACGACTCAATGATCTGTGGCCCCTTAAGGACATGCATGTCAGGAATGGACAAAGACAGAAAATTCTGCATCATGTTTGGATCTAACATGTTTTCTCTGGTCTTCACATCATTACATAAACTGTACTCAGGTATGACTTAAACCATTCATGACATCTTGAATAAAAGTAAAAACATTTTATTAAGATCTTTTATCCAGAGCAACTTACAGTTTATTACAGGGACAATCCACCTGGAGCAACCTGGGATGAAGTGCCTTGCTCAAGGACATCTACTGTACATTCACTTAAAGAGTTAGTTCACACAAAAATAAAAATAATGTCATTTATTACTCACCCTCATGTTGTCTACACCCGTAAGACCTTCGTTCATCTTCAGAACACAAATTAAGATATTTTTGATGAAATCCGATGGTCCAGTGAGAAATACTTTTTGTGTGGCAAAAAAACAAAATAACGACTTTTCAACAATATCTAGTGATGGGCGATTTCAAAACACTCCTTTGAAGCTTTACGAATTATTTGTTTCGAATCAGTGGTTCGGATCACCAAAGTCACGTGATCTCAGTAAACAAGGCTTTGTTTACGCGATCCGAACCAAAAACAAAAAGATTCGTAAAGCTTTGAAGCAGTGTTTTGAAATCGCCTGTCACTAGATATTGTTGAAAAGTCGTTATTTTGTTTTTTTGCCACACAAAAAGTATTCTTGTCGCTTTATAATATTAAGGTAGAACCACTGAATTCACATGAACTGTTTTAAATATGTCTTTAGTAGCTTTCTGGATCTTGAGAGGTTCAGTGACGTTACTGACAATTGAGGCCTCACTGAGCCATTGGATTTCATCAAAAATATCTTAATTTGTGTTCCGAAGATGAACGAAGGTCTTACAGGTGTAGAACAACATGAGGCTAACACTTTATTCTGATGGTCCCCCAAAAGACATTATGGTTGCACTTTATTTTACAGTACGTGCACTTACGTTCACTTACAGTGTACTTACCTAAGAAAGTACTGGGTAATATAAGTTAACTACATGATTTAAGGTTAGGTTTAGGGTAGGTTCAGGGTTAGTATGTAGTTATTATCCAGTTATTACCCAATTACTATAATAAGTACATAGTATGTACATGGGGAACAGGACTGTAAAATAAAGTGCTACCGACATTATACTGAGTAAAAGTAACTTTGCAACTGCATTTCAACTTACTCTACTAACCCTAACCCTAACAACTAACCCTAACCTAACAGTCTACTAAAACTGTAATGAGAGTTGACATGTAGTTGCAAATTAATGAGAGTTAACTGACATGCGGTTGCAAAGTTACTTATAGTTACTATATACAAAGTTACTATATATATATATTAGAATGTCTAAAGTGGCCTATCAAAATAAAATGTAACCAAGAAATGTCTTTTATTGTGACTGCAGGCAGTTTAAGTGAATTGCTTGTGGAAGGGTTGTGTCTTCAACTGTTACTTGAAGGGAGCAGAGAGAGCGAAGAATCTGTAAAGGAACTTTGTATCTCATTGTGATGGAACCATCAGGCACCATAATGAAAAATACTGTATCACATATGCTGTGTCCAAAATCGAATACTTGCCTACTGTATAGAATGCAAGAAAACGTATGCCAACAGAGTAGTATGTCCAAATACATAGCTTTCGAAAAACAGTAGGCGAAAACTACCCTGATGACCTACTACTTCCCTCAAGATTCTGAAATGTGCATTTGATAGACACTTTGTTATTCCATGAAGCCACGGGACAGGATTTTGGCAGTGAAGCGACACAATTGATGCTAGTAGGTCATGTGACAGTAACAACATGGTGGATGTAGTATGTCCGAATTTCATTCATACTACCCATATTCATACTATATAGAACATACTTTTTTTAATGGTTGCAAAGTAAATTCAAATGTAGTACCTACTCAGACAGTATGCGATTTCGGACCCACCAATAGAGTTCCTGTATCTCAAACAGCAGAGTATAGTGATTTCTAGGGCTATGCGATTAATTGTAATTGATTTTTCGATTTCGATTTTGGCTTCCAACAATTATGAAAACAAGTTAAACAAGAGTATCCTCGTAAACACAGTCGGTTATGTCTTAAGTGAATGTAAACTGTTGAGAAAGGAAACCCATGTGTAACAGTATATTGGATCCGTGCAGCTCTTAAAGGTGCCCTTGAGTGATTTGAAAAAACATTTTAAATTGTTCCCTGATATCTACATAGAGGGTATGTGGCTTTTTTATGGTCTCAAATTGTCCAGATATGGTTTTACAGCTCCATTTATAACCCCACAAATAGCCCCTAGAATGAAAAGGTCTGTTTTTGCCTTATTTGGAAGGCTCATGAATAGTAATATGGTGCTCCGCTCTGATTGGCTGTTTCACTGTTCGGCTCCTTCCAGTAGCTCACACTGATAGCGAACAAATCTGTACTGTACGGCGTGAACGATGGAGAGTTTTGGTATTCAACCTTATATGTTTGAGCCTGTTTCTGACGAAGATGCAGATGTAGAGGAACAACCAATTTTGTTGCGATTGGCCATGGACGTTTCTGAGTGGTAAGTTAGTCTTTATTTTCAGTATGAACCTGCAAAACGTAACTGTTACGTCAATGGAACTAGCATATAGCGTTAACTTTACACTATAACTCGTAACGTCAGTATATTTGCAACTTTGTTTTTAGCATTGTAAAAAAAATTAATTGTAATAATGTGTCGCTGTATGGTTTTACAATGATAGCTTCTTCACTTTGCAATAACAACTCTAAACAACGAACTGTGTAGCACGAAAATTTGTTTCTAATATATTGACATTACCGATATGATTTTAAATTTGATTTATTTAGCCAACCAAAGTAAAGCATAGAAGACATTCCAAAAAAGCCGTGTCATGTTTACTACTCAGCTGCTGTAGTGTGTTTACGCTTTAGCTATTAGTAACAAAAACTTACATCGTCTATAAATATCTTTTTCCACAGGTGTACGCATACAAGTCATACAAGTTCTCAAAAATAAAAATATTTGAAAAAAGTGACTAAATGTCTTGTCAAATGACTATCGTTTCAGCTTGAACGGTGTAGAAAGTTAGCTAGAAGGATCGAGTATCTGTAGCTATCTGTAAGCAAATAAACTAACATAGTTAGCTTCGGTGTAATGTGTTGTTGGTTAAATATAGGTCAAATTATAATTATATCCGACAAAAGAGAATTGGCATATGTATCTACGGTTATGTTATAGATTTATATAACAAAGACAGTAATAAATTTTAACCTCACCGTTAATAGTAGTTACGTAAACTTTGCTATTTGTTACTGTACTAGCATCTTGCATTGGATCTAGACAACACTGGGTACATGGTCGTTAATGTTGTTAGCTCACTAAGAAACTTTACATTTAATCAGAAATAGTTTCTACAGCCAAGATGTGGATAAAAGCACTACTTACTGCTTGCGGGAATATAGTTGGAATTGCCCCTTTCTTCAGTGTCAAACCTATGTGTCAAACGCTGAGCAAAGCCTGCTTGATATTGTCCCAGGTTAGAAAAGCTGTCCGCGGTGAAATGGGCAGAGCAAACTAACAACTTTGAGTTAAATTGTTCCGGTATCCGGTTATAGATAAACATCACCCATGCCTTTTGACAGTTTTTTTCTGGAGGAAGACTATGAAAAGTTTTCACATCCCCTGCACAGCCTGGAACATAACATTTATTTCCATGATCTGCCATTTTCGCTGTTATCCTCGCTTGGCTTGTTTCTTCACTCTGCCTGCAGAACTTCCGATGATTCCGCTGGGCGGTTCCGCCTGGCCTGGATTATGAGCATATGCAAATATTGGGGGCGGAGTCCCCGACTGTTACGTAACAGTCGGCGTTATGTTGAGATTCGCCTGTTCTCCGGATGTATTTTAAACAAATGAGATTTATATAAGAAGGAGGAAACAATGGAGTTTGAAACTCAGTGCATGTCTTTTCCATGTACTGAACTCTTGTTATTTAACTATGCTAAGGAAAATTCAATTTTTGATTCGAGGGCACCTTTAAAGTGACAGCAGCCTAATAAACCTGCTGCAGTCTGTCTTTAATTTTAATCAAAATACAAAGATAAAATCACTCACTGCTCCTGAATGAATAACTTTTGTAGTTGCAATAAGGATCATTCTATATTTACTGTATACAGCAGTGTTATTTTACATTTGATTACTTTATTAAATTTCTGTTATAGGCAATTACTTAAATAAATACCACTGTTAGTACATCTCCCTGAAAAATTTAGCGCTGTTTATTTAATTTGCATTTTTGTTCTGTTGTGTTTATTTATCGGTTTTGTTTGTAATTCGTTTCTTTGTTCTTATTGTATTGTATTACTGACTGTTTACTTGTCTTCTGTAACTTTTTTGAGGCCCTTTTACTTATATTCGTTAACCTAGTATTAGATTTTGCTAAGTATTGATAATTGTGAATTTCATGAAATAAGACTTATATCACCCACCAATAATCGTGTTAAATAATCGTGATTTCAATATTGACCAAAAAAATCGTGATTATGATTTTTGCCATAATCGAGCAGCCCTAGAGCTTTCAATGTCGAAGTCATGGGTTTGATTCCCAGGGAATGCATGAAACAATAAAATGTATGGATAAACTGTTTGGATAAAAGCGTATGTCAAATGCATGAATAAATGTAAATATAAATATCCAAACTTTATATGTTTGTTTAAAATAATCATGGATTATAGGCACGCATCTTCAGACCTGGTAGCAAGAAATATGTGTGTCTACATAATGACAATAGAAACAGCTGTTGCGCGAGTCTGCAGGACTGCAGGCCAGGTCAGCATCTAACGACCTCATGTCCTCACTGACCCCACCAGCCTGTCCAAAACTCCCTCGGATATTTTGCGGCTAGGAGCATGCTGGAAATCAAAGCCTGCTGTCATCCTGAACAACAGTACGGCAGAATCATTCAATATGATGTAAAGTGCCACACCATCAGGATTATGGACTATGCTGACAGTGAGACATTCATGGGGGCTTTGTGTTGCAGTTAAGATTGTTGTAGCAAAACAATCTTTTGCGTCAAATATGGCCTCTTTGTGTCTTTAATTCAAACTTATTTTAACTTGTGTAGTGCCTCAAAACTACAAACATGAAAATATGTAAGCATCATGTGATCATAAAGTTACTTCCTTGAGGGGATCCTTTACTAACAACCTTAAGATAGCACCCTTTGTTAAAGGTGCCCTCGAATAAAAAATTGAAATTATCTTGGCATAGTTAAATAACAAGAGTTCAGTACATGGAAATGACATACATTGAGTCTCAAACTCCATTGTTTCCTCCTTCTTATATAAATCTCATTTGTTTAAAAGACCTCCGAAGAACAGACGAATCTCAACATAACACCGACTGTTACGTAACAGTCGGGGTGTACGCCCCCAATATTTGCATATGCCAGCCCATGTTCCCAACATTATGAAAGGCATTAGACAAGGGCAGCCAGTTAACGTCTGGAGCAGTACAGCCGAATCATCAGACTAGGTAAGCAAGCAAGGACAACAGCGAAAAATGGCAGATGGAGCAATAATAACTGACATGATCCATGATATCATGATATTTTTAGTGATATTTGTAAACTGTCTTTCTAAATGTTTCGTTAGCATGTTGCTAATGTACTGTTAAATGTGGTTAAAGTTACCATCGTTTATTACTGTATTCACGGAGACAAGAGAGCCATCGCTATTTTCATTTTTAAACACTTGCAGTCTGTATAATGCATAAACACAACTTCATTCTTTATAAATCTCTCCAACAGTGTACCATTAGCCATTAGCCACGGATCACAGCCTCAAATTCATTCAGAATCAAATGTAAACAATAACAGTATACAATACTCACATAATCCGACGCATGCATGCCGCATGCATGACGAACACTTTGTAAAGATCCATTTGAGGGTTATATTAGCTGTGTAAACTTTGTTTAGGCACTGTTTAAGGCAAGCGTGAGCTCCGTGGGCGGGGAGCGTCAGCATTTAAAGGGGCCGCACAGCATAAATCGGCTCATATTTAATGATGCCCCAAAATAGGCAGTTAAAAAAATTAATTTAAAAAAATCTATGGGGTATTTTGAGCTGAAACTTCACAGACACATTCAGGGGACGCCTTAGACTTATATTACATCTTGTAAAAAAATGTTCGATGGCACCCTTAAGGGAATCAGTCACTCCCTTTAGTTTGGAACGACCCTTTGAGTAGCATCCTCTTCTCACATTATCTTTCAAGAGTGATTAAATGTTTGGTCTTTGCACTTAGATTAAAATAATAATCAAAAGGTTTTTTTTTGTTTTGTTTTTTTTGAGAGAGAGAGAGAGAGAGAGAGAGAGAGAAAGATGTTTTTGGAAAAAAAAGTCTCTTATGCTCAACAAGGCTGCATTTATTAGATGAAAAATATAGTAAAACAGTATTATTGTGAAATATTACAGTTTAAAATGACTGTTTTCTATTATAATATACGTTTAAAATGTAATTTATTTATGTGATGTTAAAGCTGAATTTTCAGTAGTTATTAATTCAGTCTTAAGTGTCACATGATCCTTCAAAAATACATTTCTCATCATTATCAATGTTGAAAAAAATGTGCTGCTTAATATTTTTGATAAAACTTTTCAGGATTCTTTGGTGAATAAAAAGTTAAAAAGAACAGCATTTATTTGAAATACATAATTTTTATGTAAAAGTCTTTACTGTCACTATTGATCAATTTAATACGGTCTTGCTGAATAAAAAAAATAATAAAAAAAAAAATATATATATATATATATATATATATATATATATATATATATATATATATATATATATATATACACACTGCCCTCCAAATGTTTGGAAATGCCCTAGAAAAGTGGGGTTTTGGACAATATTGGCATGATTCCTTTTTAATTTGTGATAATTCTGCATTGATAAGGGACAACACAAACTACGAAAACATATTTTATTACATAAACAGTTTATACATAGAAAAAATCTTACATTTTTGATTTATCAAAATATCCACCATTAGCAGCTATCTGACCTAAACTGGGTTCTAATTGGTTCACTGTATTCTAAACTTAATTGGCAATCAATTGTTGAAGCTATTAAGGTGTGCTGACCCAAAAATCTTTTACAAACCTGGGCCAAGTTTAAACCAGTAACCAGGTATCACAGCTGGCAAAGGGGCATGTCTGACTTTGACATGTATATATTGCCATTATTATGCAATCAAAATGAAAATTATTATTGCTGGTCTTCAATGATAATGTCAAGTTACTGTAATGTATTTGCACCAAAAAATGACAAGGATTTATGCTGATATCATCCAAAACCACACTTTGCCAGGGGTGTTTCCAAACTTTTGGAGGGCAGTGTATATATATATATATATATATATATATATATATATATATATATATATATATATATATATATAGGGAGTGACTGAATTACTTGTATACCCTTTGCATTATCTCCATTGGCTACCCAATATAAAAATGTTTTTAAAAGAAATAAAGTTGAAAGAATGCAAGTAATACCTCAATATAATTGGTAAGCCAGAAGAAATCTGGATCCGTGTTCTCCACGGTGAAAAGAACGTTCCCTCTGGGAATGATCTTCCCCTCGGGAACTGCTTTGATACGGATTGGAAGGCGGCCATCATATTTCTGACAACACAATTAGGAACAGGAAGAAGGCAGGTGGTCGTTATCTTCGAGTGCATTCATCTCCGGAACAAAGTAAGCAGACTTCAAAGTCATGTAATGGTGAAATATCTAAAAAGAAACTTTGATATGAACTTCTGTTTGTACCTCTAAAACTTTTCTCCATCCCTCTTCATCGAACACTGCCTGTTTAAAGTGCATCTGATAAAAGACTTTCGCCTGCTGAATCTTTTCCTCTGTGATAACTTGACCTGCAAGATATTTAGACAAATACATGAGTTCAGAGATTCTAAGATGAGCACACATGAAAAACAGAATTGTTTTGCATCTTTATATAAAGCATAAAATGTTCAATATATAAACACCATCACTATCAAGTGGCACTTTCTATGCAGTTAATTGCAAATTTTACAACGGCCATGACTTCTTGCAAGGAAAATGCAATAAAGTGCAATCCCAGAATAAATTAAATATTCATTGTACAAACAGTGAATACAAATAGTGTGCCCTGAAAAAAATTTAAATCAGTGGGGACAAACAAAATAAAACTCTGCTGTTCACACATTCTGTTCATGGTTGTAGTTTGAAACCCACACCACAAAATCAACACTTTCTGGCTTGAAATACTGAAATGGGAAGCTTAAGGGGAATTAGCCTTATGTAACTGTAATGTTTGTTTGATGACAACATAATTATTTTTACTTACTCTAACAGGGCTAAAAATGGGTGAAAGCATCAAAATGGCAAAAAATACACTTCTATTGAATGTAAACAGATGTGTTAAAGTGCCCCTATTATGCTTTTTTGAATATTACCTTTCATGCAGTGTGTAATAGAGCCGTTTGTGTATGTAAAAGGTCTGCAAAGTTTTAAAGATAAAAGTGCATGACAAAAATAAAGATATTGTCTCCTAAAAGAAAGAAAGAATCGATACTGAGCTGCCGACACAAGTCGTCAGCAATTCCAGTCTCACTTCCTGTTACATACTTATGTAACAATGTAACAAATTTGCACAATGTCAGATTATGGTTTGACCCGCCCTGTAGTTGTAGCTGAGGCCTGGAAGAGTTTGGTTTGTTCATGTTGTTGACATGTCGAGAAGATGCTGTTTTCAGTGCTGTAAATTCCCTTTACATGGATTTCAAAAGGCAGACTCGAGCAGGAATTGATCCGTAAAAAACAACGCTGTTGTTACTGTTCAAATCACTGTGTAACAAGTGCTGAGCAAGCTTCCAGAGCTGAAATGCAGATATGGCAATAAGCTTTGATTCCGATAAGGTAATAAAAATGCAGATAAGGTAATAAGTTTTGTTTCCGACATGCGCTGTAAGTGGTAGACCAATCACAACAGACTGAATCTTTGAACCGCTTTCAGACTCTTAATGAAATCAGATGATGTGCAATGTATATTAGTGTTGTCACGATACTGGAATTTCCAACTTCGATACGATACCTTGAAAAATATCGATATGCGATACCATTTTCGATACCACGGGGAAAACTGCCATATATACCGCCATACAGATAATTTGCTATTATCTCATAATTTTTTGATAATTTAGGTAATTTTGTTGTAATAGTTTTCAGACACAGCACAGGGAGGTTTTAGTTGAATCATTAAACTACATTTACAGAATAAATTTTAAAAAAAAGACAAGTAAACAGTCAGTAATAAAATAAGAACTAATAAACAAATATAAATAAACAATAACACAAATAAATACAATAAAATAAAGAGACAAATTAAATAAACATGGCTTTTCAGGTGGTTCTAACATTAGTATTCAGGTAAGAAATACTACAGAAATGAAAGTAATCAAATGTAAAATAACACTGCATAGTTTTCATTGTAAAAATTAAACTGATTAATACTTACAATTAAAGTTGCAAAAGTTATTCAGTCAGGAGCAGCGAGTCATTTTCTCTATCTTTTGTCCTTTGATTAACATGACAGACAGCAGCAGGAATATTAGGCTGCTGTCACTTTAAGAGCTTATGCACAGATCAAACATACTGTTACACAACATGCATTTTCTCTCAACTAATTAAACTGAATGTATTTATCTGAATACATGGCAGGATGGGCATTTTGACATAATTTGTGTGCATTTGAGCGTTTAAGAACAAAAAAAGAAAAAGAAGTCAATTTGGTACTCGCAAGCTGTTAGAGAGGTGGCTTTATGAGAGCACCACTTATATAGATCATTGTGGTGTGAGCGCGAAACCTGCAAGAATGACTAAAATCATGAGCAGTACAAGCACTATTCAACCAATAGGAATGAGACAAGTGAGTGAGAGGAGGCGGGTGTATGTCAATTCGCTGTCGGAGAGAAGATAATGCACAGCTGGTATCGGTGTATCGATACTGCAGAAAAGGAGTATTGGAACCATTTCAGATATTTCAGTATTGATACATATCGCAATATTGATATTTTTAACAACACTAATGTATATTTATATTATGAGAAAATTACAGTGTTTTTTTTTTTTTTTTTTTTACTTTGGATGCATGTAAACCTATTGTAGGAGACCTCCAAAACAAAATAAAGAACCTTTAAAATTGCATAATCAGGGCACTTTAAACCACAAAGGGATGATGACAGAATTTTCTCACCCTTATGTCATTCCAAACCTGTATGACCTTACTTCTTCTGTTGAACATTGAAGAAGATATTTAAAAAATGTCTTTGCTTTCATTGTACGGACAAAAATAGCTTAAAGATTCTTCGAAAGATCTTCTTTTGTGTTCCACACAAAACAATTCAGTTGTGTAATGACATGAGGGTGAATGCATGGTTCGCAATTTTCATTTTGGGCTATGTTATCCCTTTTAATCATACATTTATAAACTCTTGCAGCTTGTTTTGACTGCATGACTGTCCTTTATAACTGTCCTTGAATGTGAGCTATTAGTGGTTTGGGGAAAAGTTTTCCATTACCCAATCAGGTGAGTGACATTACTTTAAAAAACACTTTGTCCGTGCCAGTACATGAACAAACTCAAAAACAAACAGTATGTCCAAGTGAGCCAACAAAATTGTGCGATCACCGCAGGAGTTACACAACGGTTAAATTACCTGCTAGGTATTTCTTCAGGAGATACTGGAGGCCAAAAAACACCACCTCACTGAACTGCGCCCCCTTTTTGCGCCGACACTCGAAATAGGAGTACACCTTACTGACATTGGGTGGGTATTGCTTGTAGTGGGTAATCTGAAAAAAAAAAGAGAGGAGCTTTGAGTATTACAATTGTTTACACACTCACAAATTCACCTATTAATTATTCACTACCGTTCAAAAGCTTGGGGTTGGTAAGATTTTTTAAAATGTTTTTGAAAGAAGTCTCTTATGCTCATCAAGGATGCATTTATTTAATTAAAAACACAGTAACTGTTTTTATTCCAAAACAGGAATATTGTGAAATATTATCAATTTAAAATAACTGTTTTATATTTAAATATATTTTAAAATGTAACTTATTCCAATGATGGAATTGATGGAATCAAAGCTGAATTTTCAGCATCATTACTGTGTAATGATGTAATAATAATTTTCCGTGTCACATGATCCTTCAGAAATCATTCTAATATGCTGATTTGCTGCTCAAGAAACATTTCTTATTATTACCAGTGTTGAAAACAGTTTAATATTTTGTGGAACCTGTTATACATTTATTTCAGGATTCTTTGATGAATAAAGTTCGAAACAGAAATCTTTTTTTAACATTATAAACTGTCAGTTTTTAATAATTTAATGACCCCTTGCTGAATAAAAGTATAATTTCTTTAAAACAAAAATTTACCCCAAACCTTTGAACAGTATGATTCACTATTACATTGAAAACTATAGGCCTATTACATCTGAAAAGCACACCTGCATCACTTCCACAGTCTTGTGAATCTGTTAACTTCATGCTGTGCGCATGAATCTCTCTCTGCATTTCATCAAAGTCTTGTTTACTGTACATTGATACTGTCAAGCTACAGCTGGGGTGGGTTGAAACAGTGTCTTAATTTATAGCAAAAACCTGCCATTATATCCTGGATGCAAATTTAATATTTAAAAGCGGCTGGCTTTCAGTGCCCTGCGGCATAACTAGGCCTGGCTGTCACGATAACTACTTTTTGTTGTGCAATATTTTGCAGAAATAATTACGATAAACTATATTATTGTCATTTTAAGACCATTTTATGCCACTGAATATATAATCATAATATAACAGCATAATAAGGCCTACATACTTTCAAATGACAATAACCTTTTAATTCTTAAATTTAGACCATAGAAATTAAATATCTTAAATAATAAAAAAAAAAATTAATAAATAGTAAATAACCATTTTTTAAAAAAATGCAAAGTAACAAGTAGAAAAAAGCACACTTGCAAATGGACAAATGCAAATGATTTTTCCCTGTCCTTCTTTTCTCTGTAAAGTAAGGGTGCACACACTATTGCTGAAAAAACAAACCTTAGTACTTAGCAGTCAGATGTCCATATGAACAAAGGCACAGATGCCTCAACAGGCCATATCTGCTGCTAAAACTATTTTAGTGGCACTATTTTGCGCTGTGACGTTTATATTTGAACCGGAACAATGCATAGTGGTTTATATTTGTCACCAAAAATTAACATGTACATAAATTGTGGAACTATATTGATTATTGCGATGCATACGCATAAAAACATATGGCTACTTTCTTGATCCCCATAATGGAAGGCCTAGTTTTGTGTCCTGTCTCATTCAAAGCAAAACAAGTTATATTTCTATCTGCTACTGAAGTAACAAATAAAGGTCCATGTGATGTTCCATTAGTTTAGTTGGCCAAAGTTACCAATTCATCAGATCAACCCTTTCCACGTGATTTGCGAGGAATAAAAAGACAATCTTTGTGCACATCAGCAGGTCAAGACGGAATCTGCTGATTTTTGCAAATTCTATGCCGACTTATTGAGAAATTGGTAAAATATATAAAAGTAAGTCGCATTGTACAATACTGTGGATGTGAAACATTTTATGAATGCTGGGTGTTCCACTTCAGAGGAAATCTGCTTAGCTTTTGAGTGAAATTCTTAGTGGACCTGAACTTCAGCCCAAACCTGACTGGCTAACCAAGTTTAGATGTAGTAAGAATGGATTGTGCCACTTGAGGAATGTTGAGTGTGTGGCGTAACAACAGTGCATTGCACACAGGCTGGTATCAAACTCTCATTCGACAATTAATTATGCTACTGTAAAATAAAAAAAAAACAAATTTACATGCTATTAATACATTGTTGGGTGAGATTTCAACATGAATCCAGATGGGATTTGCGACTGGCTGTTATGTGAGAGGTCAAAGACTAATGTGAAGCACAAAGATTATTATTACACAGCCTTAGCCATTCAGCATTGGCCAAGATAGAAAATTAAAGAGGTGAAATTCTGCTGTGAAGACCATTAAAATTGGCTAAGGACATTTAATAATAAGGACATTTAATAATAACATTTATAAATTTCTTTTTTTCCTAAACAGTACTTTCCAACATAACCTTAAATATAATCGGTAACACTTTACAATAAGGTCTTATTAGTTAACATTAGTTAATGCATTAACTAAAATGAACTAATAATTAGCAATATATTCTTTGATAATGTTAGTTAATAAAAATGTTCATGTTAGTACATAGTGCATTAACTAATGTTAACACTTACAACTTTTTATCTTAAAAAATGTATTAGTAAATGATTACCATAATAAATGCTGTAATAGAAGTATTGTTCATTGTTAGTTCATGTTAACCAATAAAACCTTATGTATAGTGTTACCATATAATCTACACAACTAATCCAATCACATGGTAAAGATGTGCATTAACCCATTTAATCCCACTTGAAATATATGTGATCAAAATTTCCTTCTGAGTTTAAGGATCTACTGAAAGTTGGTGATGAATTATAGTTATCATCTATAAAAGAAAGTGCTGTGTGTGTTTTTATGTCAACTTTTTGCATGGCTGTTGTAAATAGCCCTATGACCAGAGTTGTTTAATTTCACTTTATCCCTCTGTAAATCTGTGTGGTGTGCAAGGTCCAGATTAGGAATTATGTAAAACATAATGTCATAATACAAACGCTACAACTACAATATTTGATATCAAATAGCATGATTTTAATAGGCTACTTTTACTATAACAACCCATTTTCATAATATTTGGGTAAATTGCCAATACAGTACCACATAATAATACATATCAAGCAAAATAGCGTGTTTACATTTTTTACATAATGGTTTTCTGAGTTTCGATTCTTAGATAGCTGCGTGACGTGACGTCACCCGCTGTGGCCTTTGGCGAAGCTAAAGCTGCACGAGGTCATTCCGCATAAGCCCCGCCCCCTGCGTTCAGCGTTCAATGAGTGGGGCATTTAAAACGAACCTGAACTAACACCAATACCCTTCAGCAAAACAAGAAGAAAACGCAATAATTGCGATTTTGCCACATCCGTAGGCTATTCTGAACCATGGTTTCATTTAAACTTCATCGATTCACAAGGTCAAAGTTGTTTTTTACCGCACATAAATGTAACGGCTAACGTACAGCACAAAGGGCTACTGTCAGAATCGGGAAAGCACTGTCATGCGCCTTTGTGTTTCTGTTGTCGAACGACCCAAGCCAGGTGATTCTTACCTTATAAGAATCCGTCGCGAGTAAAAAATTGAAATCCTGAGCTGCCATCCTTGAGGACAAAGTAAAAGCGAAACGATGTCGCTTCACTCCGGTATGTGTGTGTGGTCCGAGCCGTGTGACACCGCTCTAAATAGTCTTCTTTTCAATACCTTTCAGGTTGGCCCAGAGAAAATGTAGTGATATACGACCACCTCAGTATCTTGTATATGTGAGAGCGCGCACGGATAGGTCGCATAGAGCAGTATTAGACACAACGGGGCGGAAAGGGGGCGGAGTCAGGATAGACGTATGAAAGCTACGCTGGCCCACGTTCAGTGATGCGAAATTGGGCGGGGACATAGAATCAGAAAGCGGAAAGCGCGCCACTGTTCTCCGAAACTCGAAAGAGCAGTTGTGGTGCCTGTTGCGTTCAAAGGCCAAAGTTTCGCTTTCTTGAAAAGGGTAATTAAACTATGGGATGAACATGGCACGATTTAGACACTTTCAGTTTTGCTATCGATGCTGAAAAAAAGAAAAAACTTAAACCAACATAAGCGTATGCATGTTTTATCTTGGTTTTGGCCACTTAGTTGGGCAAACAGGCAGGTATTAAACTTTAATAAAACAGTCAATTAAAATATATATATATATATATATATATATATATATATATATATATATATATATATAACACGCTTACATTTTATGTATACATAATATTGTTGGGTGAGATTTCAACATGGATCCAGATGGGATTTGTGGCTGACTGTTATGTGAGAGGTCAAAGACTAATGTGATCAACAGGGTCAGCTTTTATGTTTTCTGTGTATATCATGATCAAAAGACTTCATTTTAATTTTAATGTAATCAAAATGAATTGTTTGTAGTATCAAGATGTGAATACTGAACTTGCTAGTCTGCATGAGATATATAATTTACATCTGAAAAACCGCCTCAGGCTATGAGACCAATATCTAATCACTTTTCATATCACAAAAGCTTTTAAAAACAACCCCACCTTTATAGGAAACGGTTAAAGACAATAGTGATTAAAATTCAGAAAGATGCAATTAAGCTGAGAGTCACTCGCTTCACACAACAGGCCATAGATCAAATACAATATTATAAAGATTTTAATATTTTAATCATCTATAGTTAATGAATGATGTCAATTTTTAAGCCAACCCAAGGCTCGGAAATGGCTTTTTAGTGTGGTTACTACAATATAAATTACAGTCATAGCTCAAACATACCTCCTTTTAAGCTGCTGTTTTTTTAAAAACCTAAAGTGCAAACAAGTTGCCACTAGTGGCCTGTTGCATGAAGCTAGTTGAACAAGCTCTGAGTTTCAGAGTAGGTTTGGAGTTGACAAATCCAGATAAATCCAACCTGGTTTAGATCAGGATCAACTGTTGCACGACGCTCGGTATAAACTTTCTCTGTCAACTCAGGATTAATCCAGAGTTTGCAAAGCACGTGCACCTGAAAGTCTGACACTGTGGCAAACAGCCAGTCACACTGAAGGAGAACGTCAGTTTGATTAACTTGTTGCGAGAGACCCTAACCCTAAGCTTAAAGGTGCCCTAGAACCAGTTTTTACAAGATGTAATATAAGTCTAAGGTGTCCCCTGAATGTGTCTGTGAAGTTTCAGCTCAAAATACCCCATACATTTTTTTTTAATTATTTTTTTAACTGCCTATTTTGGGGAATCATTAACTATGCACCGATTCAGGCTGCGGCCCCTTTAAATCGCGCGCTCCCTGGCATATGCAAATATTGGGGGCATACATATTAATGATCCTGACTGTTATGTAACAGTCTGTGTTATGTTGAGATTCGCCTGTTTTTCAGAGGTCTTTTAAACAAATGAGATTTACATAGGAAAGAGGAAGCAATGGAGTTTGAAACTCGATGTATGTCTTTTCCATGTACTGAACTCTTGTTATTCAGCTATGCCAAGGTAAATTAAATGTTTGATTCTAGGGCACCTTTAATCTGTTTAAAAGCTTTATATATTATGCATGTATTATATTTATTTTAATTTAAAATCAAAGTTTAATATTGTCAATTAATATAATACTGCCTAATTATATGAATATGTCATATGAATTATTCATAGTTTTAATTTATTTAATATAAATATAATGAATAATTAGCAGCAAAAGATGAGCAATTTTGTCTCTAAAATGTTTTCACTATAAACTGATTTAATTTGGAGTGAGAGATACAGGGGAGTGGCTTTATTGCATCAGATACATGTCACTTTACTCACAGCTGAATGGTCAAGTTTTGGTTTGCGATCTCTAACTCAGAATAAAACCTGCTCCGGAGCAGGTTAGCTGTGTAGTGTAAGTTACCGTAGCAATGAAACCTGCTAAAAAACAATCCAACTTCATGAGCCCGAAAAACCAGTTTGCTCAAACTAATCTTGAACTTACCTGGGTAGCAACTGAAATCTGCTTTGTGCAACAGGCCACAGGACTACAATGGTTGTGTAATTAATCAAGCAGGTAAACACACATCATTGTAGTAGCTGTAGTCTTTATTTAGCAACTACCAGTGTTGGGAATAACGTGTTACAAGTATCATGAGATTACTTTTTCAAGTAACTAAGTAACACATTACTTTTTCAATTTACAACAAAATATCTAAGTTACTTTTTCAAATAATTAACGCAAGTTACTTTTCCACATTTTATTGACTGACAGCTCTCCTGTCCCCATGTTGAGAGAAATAAAGCGCAGAGAGAACATGCATTTACTCATCTAACTTGCACGAAAAACATTCAGTATTCCTCAAAAATGAATAAAAACAGTGTCATGCAATCTCTGAATTTTATGCAAACCTGTAATAATTAAAGGCCTGCGTATACTTCACTTTTCCACGCCTGGACGCGCCTCACGCGCAGTCGTGTCCGCGCATCTTTCAAAGTATACTCAACCGCGGATGCGCAGTACAATTTTTTTCTATACTCTACCAGCAGCCATATCACCCTGTAGCCCAAGACTGGTTGCCCACTGAAGCTAAGCAGGGGTGAGCCTGGTTAGTACCTGGATGGGAGACCTTCTGGGAAAACTAGGTTGCTGCTGGAAGAGGTGTTAGTGAGGCCAGCAGGGGGTGCTCACCCTGTGGTCTGTGTGGGTCCTAACATGACATCCTGGCCAAATTTGCCCATTGGCCTCTGTCCATCATGGCCTCCTAATCATCCCCATATACTGATTGACTTCATCACTCTGTCTCCTCTCCACCAAAAAGCTGGTGTGTGGTGGGCGTTCTGGCGCAATATGGCTGCCGTCGCATCATCCAGGTGGATGCTGCACATTGGTGGTGGTTGAGGAGATTCCCCCTTCAATATGTAAATCGCTTTGAGTGCCCAGAAAAGCGCCATATAAATGTAAGGAATTATTATTATTATTATTATTATTATTACCAGACATATAGGGCAGCACTGAGTCGTGTCATCAATGGGACATTTGCTGGGCAGGATCGGAGAAGAAAAATAGTGCATCCACCATTGCAAGTTCAGAAGATACACCAAGTGAACAAGAATCAAAAACGAGAAGGATATGCTTCTAAGTGTCGTGTTTTCCTCCTCGTTTCAAGCGTGTTGTTTTTGAATCGCTCTTCCACACTCTTCTTCGACGACTGCATGTGCGTATTACAACCTAGTGGACTCTTCTATCCTGCTTGCGCATGCGCTGTTGCACGCTCACTGTCCGCGCGGTCTCAAAATTTAGGCTGCACGCAGATGGGGTGCAGCATGGACAGTGTGCAGTCATCCGCGAGCCCTCCGGATGACGAAAATTACGTCATACAGACAGTGTGCGAACGCGGACAGCCGAAGTATACTTTGGACTTAACTGTATTAAATTACACAAATATACTTAATGTATTTAATCTCTTAAAATGTGTTGAACTTCATTATTGTTGAATTGTTACTCTTATTCATTAAAAAAACAACAACTCTAAAATCAAAAACTTTTTGACTTAAAAATCTGAAGTAAAATCAAAGTTGTGGTGTGCAGTAATAAGTTCATTGCATTTTCACTATTGTTTTAATTTAATGGACCTGTCTTAATACACACATGCGGTCATGAGAAGGCTTTAACATTTTAACCATAAATGCTCATCTTGAACTAGCTCTCTCTTCTTCTTCTTCTTCTTCTTCTCTATTAGAATTCTGGAAGTGTAGACACTGCTAAGTGTATTACTGCCCTCCTCAAGTCAAAGTTTGAACTAAATTGTCATATACAATATGCTAGTGCAAGTATATAACAATTCTGTTCAAACTTTGACCTGAGGAGGGCAGTAATACACTTAGCAGTGTCTACACTGCTGGAATTCTAATAGAGAAGAAGAAGAAGAACAGAGCTAGTTCAAGATGAGCATTTATAGTTAAAACGTATAAATAAAAAATAAAAAAAAATTAGAAAATGAGCGATGGTTTCTCTAGATAAGACCCTTATTTCTCGTCTGGGATCACTGTAAACTGTAATTTTGACCTTCAACCGTTTGGGCTCCATTGAACCACTATATTGGAGAAAAATCCTGGAATGTTTTCATCAAAAACCTTCATTTCTTTTCGACTGAAGAAAGAAAGACATGAACATCTTGGATGACACGGGGGTAAGTAAATTATCAGGAAATTTTAATTTGAAAGTGAACTAATCCTTTAAATGTATTTTGTAAAGTGTTTTCAACTGCTTTTTAGCACCACACTTACTGAATTGTGTTATCTGTTACAGTGACTACTGAACAGATGTTTAGAAGTTTAGGCTATTTTAAAGTGCAAAGTATTGACAATCAAAATCTGTAAAAACTTTGTAATGTAAGTATCCAAGTGTTCAAGTTCAAAGACCTCAAGTGGTTATAGGGACAGGCAGTGACTCTCAAAACATAAAATAATAACATAAATCTTTAAGAAAATATAGAAATGTTTAATTTAAAGTTAAATTGATGGAAACAAACATGTTACTAGCTATGAAGATTTTTTTTTTTTTTTTTTTTTTTTTTTTTTTTTTACAGTGTTACAGCTTATGTTTTTATTACCAATAATGTTGAATAATTTAACCACTGTTTTCAAAACCAATAAGAAAACACGCGCACCACACACAGAGAGAGAGAGACACAACAACGCAGCTGGTCAAGTAAAATCAGTAAAAAGGAAGTCGTGGGTTAATTCCTAAACTTCTGTACTCGAATAGTAGAAACACAAACACAAAGTTGCTTGTGTCTAATTTTAGGAACTGCTGTAGTTGTTAACGGTCAATTACATGTGGTGAATTTCGTGCGCGAGAGAAACAGCTATAGTGGCTGTCGCGGAAATCACGTCAATGACCCCCTCCCCCTCCAGCTTCAGTTCAGAACCACGGTCAGCTCTCAGCGCGTGCCGCTCTCATTGTCAGTATATTGTCAGTACCATTCGGTACTAAATTGAAAGACTGCCGGAGGAAACCAGAAAAACAGCAGCCGCGAATCGTTTTACGACCCTCCCCGTGTTATCTTCCATTAAACCCGTTATGGTAAACGGAGAGTTAAACGAAGAAAACACGTAAGCAGCAACAATTTAATTCGGTGGAAGACTACTGGCTGTTGGAGCAGCTTTTTCACTCGCGCTGAGGGTAAGTGACACTTTTCATGTCGCGCTTGGATTGTAGACTGTGGAAAATTAAGCGTCTTCCCTACTTTTCCGCCCTCCTGAAGCGAGTTACAGATGGGTTTTGTTACTAAAAAAGACGCCGCTTGATTTCTCTCTTTTGATTTCAGGGAAGCAAGAACTTACATTAAAATGTTGGACCCATCATCCAGCGAGGAGGAGGCGGAGGAGGTTGTGGAAGAAGAGCGCAAAGTGGTGGCGGCGCCCAAGGCTGGTGGTCCTCGGGTGTCTCCAAGCAGGACCAGCGAAAGCTCCGGTGGGTTGCAGCCAAGCCGAAGCGCCAATGCCCGTCCAACGAGCCCGTGCCCCTCGGTGGCGATCGACAAGGAAAAGGATGATTTGGAAAAGATGCAAAGGGAGGAAGAGGAGAGAAAGAAGAGGCTCCAGCTTTACGTCTTTGTGATGCGCTGTATTGCCTATCCGTTTAACGCGAAGCAGCCGACCGACATGGCGAGACGACAGCAAAAGGTAAGAGGGCAAAGGCGCATGCAACAGATTGCTGTTGAAATGAAGAATTGGTGAGCAGCACTGTTCTGGCTGTACACAAAACATATAGCCTAGGAGAGATGATTGATTCAGCTCTAAGTTAAATCAACATGAAAATGCATCAGGAAATTAATTTATTCCTGTTCTCCAATGCATTAGGACTCAACATTATGTTTTATCTATTTATTTATTTTTGCTCTTAAAATATCATGTAAAAATATTAGCATTTGCCTCAAGATCAGGAGCCCTCTCGTATATTTTCTGATACTTCTGATAAAATTGTACAGATATTGCAGGGGTTTTCAATGTGGGGTCCATGGACCCCCAGGGGACCACAAGAGATTGCTAGGGGTCTGTTGAAATGTTTAGAGAAAAAGATTAAAGTAAGCAAAATAAGCTAATAAAAAATGTAACTTATAAATAAACATTTTCCAAAAAATATTTTGACATCATTAATAAGATTTTTTTTTTCACAGTATAAATTCACTACCTTCCCCAGACATCTCAAATCAGGATATCAGAACCGAAAAATAATGACTGTATATGTGCAATACTCAGACTGAGAGATATGTTCACAAAATACTCTGAAAGTTTCCCACAGAAACAAGGAGTGCACTTTTGTTTTTCACGGTTGACACGTTTTCCAATACTGCATATTGGCAGATGTTTCCAATTACTCACTGTTATGTTCTTCTGTATACTTTGCTTTAGCACATCTGTTGACTGAGTTTGCAGCATGTTAAAGAGAAAAGTGATATAAGATACAGCTTATAGTGTTTTTGAGGTGGAACTGGTGTAGATGAAATGGTAGTGGCAATTTCTTGTTAGTACTGGGTGGCGTTTTAGTTGGCCAAAACAGATTACTTCTCTGATAACCTTTTAGTGGGACAATATCACATTTATGGATACTTGTTTACTATTGGATCTAGGAAAAAACTGTTCAAAACATTTAAGATATATGCTTTGTTTCTTGGCATGCTTGTTTTATGTGTTTTGCTGTCTAAGGATATAAAGATGCATAAATCTAGATGGTTTTTGGAAGTTCAGGGCACTGACAAGTTGGCTTTGTGAATATAATAAATATCACAAACATGTCAGTGGTCTGCTGGCAACATACAAATCTTAAAACCCCATTGAAGCATTTAGGATTATAGAAGACACAATTTATTTGATGCAACTTTACTCTCAGGGGTTTCTTTCAACAAGGGTGAATGTGTCCCTTGTGAAAATAGCAATACCATTAGGCATTTCCTCAGATCCTAAGAGAGAAAATACCTGATTGTTATTCAGCAATGATGAAATCTGTTTTACTAGTTGTCACGATCTCTTCATGGCAGTGTAGAGTTGCATGCAAAACATGCTTCTGTATAAGATTAGTTCATTTAAGGCTCGTTGCTTATCAAATATAAGTCAAAACCAAATGTCTGAAAGCTCCAAAGCTCTTTAATCCTGAAAACTAACAAAGAGGCAGCCGTGGCACATTAGCACAATGTTTGAGATCAAGACTTGGTGTTTGAGACATTTCTCCTGGCTTCGAATCAAAGGCAGAGCTCTGACAGAATGAAGTTGTCTTTTATGTCAGGATCTTGAATAATTTATGTGTTCATCATATCCATGAGTGCCTTATTCAGAAACGTTTATCATATATAGTAGCTTGGAGAGGTTTTAATTGTGCAGTGTATCTGAAGCTGATACATTATGTATTGTTTGAATTTCAGATCCGCCTCATTTTAAGACTCACTGTGAGTTTCATTTCATACAATCTAAGGTCAAAAACAAGTCTGTCCGTCTTATTTGATTGTGTCGCCAGGGGCTTGTTTGCTTGCTGCTATTGTCTTTGGAGACAGTGCCTTGGGACAATAAAAAGAGTCTCTGTGGGAAGTTATTCTCCAGCCGGTGATGTGTCCTCACAGATAAGACTCATGTGAGACAAAACATCAGGAACCAGCGGGTTGCCTTGGATATACAATTGTGTTTTTGTTACACTGTATATTCCTTTGCTGCTTAGTCAAGAAGAATCTGATAGGCATATAGATTTCATTACATCTCAAAAATTTTTCTCAATAGAAGGTGCTCTGATCAGTCATATTGTACATGTTGTGATGGTGTTCCTTCGAGAGTAGATAGAAATTCAATACAACTCAGTGCTCAGAGATAATAGTCTACTCGAATCATTAGTCAAACATCTTTAGCTAGAGATCTGCCATGGCCAAACTGAGAAACCTATTATATTTCTTCAGTTAACATTTATCTAAAGGTTCAATTACATTTATCGTTGTTTTTTCACTAATGTGAACTTTTAAAGGGTTAGTTCACCCAAAAATGAAATTATTCACCCTCATGTTGTTTCAAACCCGTAAGACCTTCGTTCATCTTCGGAACACAAATTGAGGTATTTTTGATGAAATCCGAGAGCTTTCTGACCTCCGATAGATTGCAATGTTATTACCACTTTCAATGCCCAGAAACTAAGGTAGTAAAGACATTGTTAAAGTAGTCCATGTGACTTCAGTGGTTCAACGTTAATGTTATAAAGCGATGAGAATACACTTAGAATCTCGTGCGCATAAAACAAACAAAAAAAACTTTATTCAACAATTTCTTCTTTTCCATGTCAGTGTCCTACGCTATTGTAACTTTGTAAACAGTGCAGCGCTTCCAGGTTCTGCATCAGAACGGTGTGTGATGCTGACGCATGAGTCGGCCAATATTGAGCCGGCGTTCTGATGTAGAACCTGGAAGCGCTGCACTGTGTGTACTACATAAATAGCGTAGGAGACTGACATGGAAGAGAAGTTGAAGAATAAAGTCATTATTTTTGTTTTTTTTTGTTTTTCACACAAAAAGTATTCTCATCTCTTCATAGCATTAAGGTTGAACCTCTGTAGTCTAGTGTTGTCAAAAGTGAAAATTTAAAAATGTGACGCTTTGAGCACTGTTGAGCGGGTTCGTAAACACCTCTGATTGGCAATTGTGTTCATGCGCTCATCAGATATGTCTGTGATTGGCTACAATGACCAACACTTCAAAAACATGTTGTAAATAGACATCAATGATGCTCTTCACTTAGTGCTTACACAGATACACAGAGGAGCTTTAAAAAACAGCCCACTCCCGCTTTCAAATTCAAATACTTCTGTGTGCTTTCAAATGCTCCCATGCGTTGATAATTGTAGCCAATCACAGACATAACTGATGAGCATGTGAACACAAAAGAGGTGTTTATGAATCCACTCAACAGCGCTCAAAGCCACACATTTTTAAAATTTCAATACTGACTTGGTGTCACAGTCAGTACTTTTGACAACACTACTGTAGTCACATGGACTACTTTAACAATGTCTTTCTGCACCTTGGAAGTGGTAATAACTTTGCAGTCTGTCGGAGGTCAGAAAGCTCTCGGATTTCATCAAAAATATCTTAATTTGTGTTCCGAAGATGAATGAAGGTCTTATGGGTTTGGAACGACATGAGGGTGAGTAATTAATGACAGAATTTTCGTTTTTGGGTGAACCAACCATTCAACATTTGACCAGACCTGTTTATATCAACCCTGGCTCATTGGAAAAACATGCCTGTTGTGACATGAAATTATATTACGTTGTTTCTTGCATGTTTCTCCAAACTTTCTATGCGAAATGTCCAGTTGAGTGGCTAAAAGTGTGCTCTGTTTTATCCTAAACCGATGAAAGGGACTTTTATTACGTTGGTTGTTGTATGTATTGTGGCAGTTCGGAAATTAAATGTCCGATGAATGGCGCTAAAAGGGTAATGCTCTATTGCCTTTGAAAATAACGCACCTAACCTTACACTAAACCTATCCAATAGTGTTAACAAAAGCAAATGTGAGCTAAAAATGCTTTGCTGAAGCAACCATGCCATTTTAGCTGATATCTACAAGTGTTCTTTTATCATGACTTGTGTTTCACAGGATGTGAATCAACCTATAAACGTAATCATAATAAGGAATAAGGAATGTTGGTGTTTTGCTGCTAATGTTCATTTCAGTTGGAAACTGCAGTGGATTGTATGTATAGGTAAATTTTTTGGAGTTTTGATAGTGGAGTTTTTTTCAGTAAGCCTATGTTTATATGATGATATGTTGGAAATGTTCATTATACTCCAAGCAATATTGCTAATTCTCGCTGGTTATTATTATTGATATTTTAGTGGGTGAATGAGTTAACTAGTCAGATGAGGACGTAAATGTGAATATCTTCTCATGTTATGATCTCAACCCTCAGAGACAGATTATTAATACCTCAGCATCTACATCTTCGATTATGCATTTTTATAAAATATTGGCGAACATCTTTAAAGTTTTATAAATACACTGATTTTTATCATCAACAGTAGGTTACTGTGCATCGTTGTTGTTGTTGTTGTTGTTATTAAGTTCTGTGGAAATATCAAATTAACATTAGTGTTTGTTTACTCCCATCACCCCCCCTCCATCTTTAATTATGATGCAGTGACATGCTAATTCACCCGTCTTATGATTATAAGCAGCTCTGCTGTTTTTATTCATGCAGGACTTGCTCATGCCGGCAACTAAATGTGGAAACTCCTCACGGTGCTTTTTTGCTGTCTGCTTCAAAAATGGTAGTTCAGTCAGTTTATTAGTCATGATGACAAGGTGCACGCTGTCACATACTTAATGATCAGTAGGACCATGTCAGATGTCTTATGCTGCTGCAGCTCGCTGTCTCCAGCACACACCCACCCACACACTGAATGGAGAGCCTAATTAAGAAGGCTATTAACAATATCTCCTACAATGTCTTCTTTCTCTCTTCCTTTCTTTCTCATTGTCACTCTCTCTCACACACTGTAAGACAGACAAGAGACAAACAAGTCACACAAGCAGGCACAACAGAAAGACTGTTCAGGGAAGGTAGTTACAGTGAGCACACATGCACATCTAAAGCCCAGTCAATTATGCCTCTAATGAGTTTTGCATAAAATAAAACAACAAAAAGCCACAAATAGAGACATTAATTAGGGCAGAGCGCAAGTACAAGAGCTAGAGCAATATGGAGAGATTTTGAACCTTATTAACCTCAGTGCAAGATATGACGACCAACAACATATATGGTGGTATCTGTGTTTAGCTGTGGTAGATTACCTATTACTACAGATAATATAAGGAGATGAGATGGACCACATGCGTATATGAATGGGAGACATTGTAATGATGGTTCCTTTTAGTTCCTACCTTAGTTGATAGTGGCATCACAACGCTTAAAGGTGGCATCGAACGTTTTTTTTACAAGATGTAATATAAGTCTAAGGTGTCCCCTGAATGTGTCTGTGAAGTTTCAGCTCAAAATACCCCATAGAATTTTTTTTTCTTAATTTTTTAAACTGCCTATTTTGGGGCATTATTAAATATGAGCCGATTTATGCTGTGCGGCCCCTTTAAATGCTGACGCTCTCCGCCCACGGAGCTCGCGCTTGCCTTAAACAGTGCCTAAACAAAGTTTACACAGCTAATATAACCCTCAAAATGGATCTTTACAAAGTGTTCGTCATGCATGCGTCGGATTATGTGAGTATTGTATACTGTTATATTGTTTACATTTGATTCTGAATGAATTTGAGGCTGTGATCCGTGGCTAATGGCTAATGCTACACTGTTGAAGAGATTTATAAAGAATGAAGTTGTGTTTATGAATTATACAGACTGCAAGTGTTTAAAAATGAAAATAGCGACGGCTCTTGTCTCCTTGAATACAGTAAGAAACGATGGTAACTTTAACCACATTTAACAGTACATTAGCAACATGCTAACGAAACATTTAGAAAGACAGTTTACAAATATCACTAAAAATATCATGTTATCATGGATCATGTCAGTTATTATCGCTCCATCTGCCATTTTTCGCTATTGTTCTTGCTTGCTTACCTAGTCTGATGATTCGGCTGTGCTGCTCCAGACGTTACTGCCTGCCCTTGTGTAATGCCTTTCATAATGTTGGGAACATGGGCTGGCATATGCAAATATTGGGGGCGCACACCCTGACTGTTACGTAACAGTCAGTGATATGTTGAGATTCGCCTGTTCTTCGGAGGTCTTTTAAACAAATGAGATTTATATAAGAAGGAGGAAACAATGGAGTTTGAGACTCACTGTATGTCATTTCCATGTACTGAACTCTTATTTAACTATGCCAAGATAAATAAAATTTTTCATTTGAGGGCACCTTTAATAGAGTGCAAAAGTGGCTGCACACTTTTTTTTTAACATAGGGATTTTGAAAAAAGAGTTATAAGCTATGAAAAAAATCGACCAGCTACGAGGTGAATCGCAACAAGGGATAGTTCACCCAAAAATAAAAATTATCCCATGATTTACTCACCCTCAAGCCATCTTAGGTGTATATGACTATCTTCTTTCAGACGAACACAGTCTGAGATATATTTGAAAATATCCTTAGTCCTCCAAGGTTTATAATGGTCGTGAATGGAGACCCAAATATATATATATATATATATATATATATATATATATATATATATATATATATATATATATATATATATATATATATATATATAAAGAATCCATATGACTCCAGAGGGTTAATAAAGGTCTTCTGAAGTGAAGGGATGCATTTTTGTAAGAAAAATATCTATATTTAAAACTTTATAAATTTTAAGTAACTACCTTATGGCGGACGACCGTATACATACTGCACATTTCGATTTGGGCTGTAGAACAACCTTTGACCCCACGGAATGACACAATGATGAACGTGAAGGTGCAGAGGAGAGAGCAAAACAAAACACCGGTCACAAATTAGAAGTCTGAAACAAGAAATTTTAAAGAAAAATGAAAGAGGATTTTTTTTATAGATGATGCATTTTTTTTTATTTGGGTTTCCATTCACAACCATTATAAACCTTGGAGGACTAAGGATATTTTTAAATATATATCTCCAATTGTGCTCGCCTGAAAGAAGATAGTCATATACACCTAGGATGGCTTGAGTGTGAGTAAATCATAGGATAATTTTCATTTTGGGCGAACTATCCTTTTAAGAACTTTAATTTGAAGCAAAAAAAGTATGTGAAAATTGGGCAAAAAGACAAATTGACATGACTGCGCACTTAATGAGTTTAATGAGGAAAAGAACTACAATCCCATGAAGCATTGTGAATGACATAATCAAATTAAAAGCGATGGAGAAATATAAAATGATAGATAGATAGATAGATAGATAGATAGATAGATAGATAGATAGATAGATAGATAGAAATATTTACAAATATGTAAGTGCATCATGGGTAATGTAGTTTTTCATGTAGTTTTTCCACAATTCTGCTGTTAAACATGATTATTTAAAAATAAGCTGAAACAATGTGGTCTTATGGCTTCAACAAACAACCTTGTAGCTCACAGTAGGTCTGTCTTCAACGGTTTATCAGTTAGAGTTTAAAATCAATTGCCCTATAGAGAAAATTAATAGGATTTTTTTACTTCCCGAACCGACTGTTGCACTCTATATGGCAGCTGTCTGACTGGAAGTCCTGCATTACAGCATGATTCTTTTCATGATTTGAACTTCAAAAGCACAATTTATGATACCATTATTATAACATTTTATTCTGATTTGAGATCATTCAAACATTTGAGGTTATTTTGAACATAATTTTGACTAACAGCTTTGGAGAGTTCAAGTACGAAGGAGCTGTTTGTGTACGACTGGACATAGCCACCCGAGGACATCACCAAGATGGCCGCTAAGTGCAATGAATTGCCTTAAAGAGATTTTAGTATTACGTAGCATGATCTGATCCTTCTCCAAAGAGCACTGTAACATTGGACAAGAAATGAGAATATTCTAAATGGTAAGCATGTAGTGAAAGATGTCCTCGGATGATCCTACGAGACATAAGCTGCTAGCAGTGTAATTTGATGCCTTTACAAGAGTGCTGATTGAGTTATTGCATGACATCATTTACCACAGTCTACTTTACTGTACTAGAGAATAATAACACTATGATATCACACAGCAGCATTTTCAGAGGCTATATGATAAAACTGTTGTGTCTGTCTTGTCAAGATATTCAGATACAATTATTTGCTCAATTTAAATTACAGGGCTTATTCATGAGATGAAGTTAATTACAGCCCTCGTTTAAAACAATGACATCATCGTTTCCTCTCTTTTATTCTTGTATTATTATAACAAATACCTATTTTACTGCATTTAGCCATTTCTCTGTTTTTTTTTTAGGCAGAGAGAAAGGAAGATTATTCGAGAGAGCATATTGATATATCTCTCCACAAATCCATTTTCTTTTCCACTCCCTCGCTGAGCAAAGAGGCGATGTTCAACGCCCGTCTTGTGCTTAGGAGGGCAAGAATCTGAAAGGCCATTGTGTTAGAGACAAACCATAACCCAGATAAGAGCTCTCTGTTTGTGAATGGTCTGCCGAGGTGCCTCTCACAGCTAATAGACGGATGCACCAAAATGGCCTTAAGAGCCCTACTAGCTGAATAGGCCTGATCTGAGGTCAGCAGGCTTTCATTGTGGGCTGAAGTTCTTGATGTGCAGGCAGGGGGGGAAAATTGCTATTGTGATTGCCATGATGGATTCAGAATGAAGCGCTGACTGATCTTGGGTCAGCTGCAAGCAGGGTAGGCACATAAACTAGGCTGTTATTGAAAATCCATGCAAACGATTTCTGGAATTAGCTCAGATTGAAAAGGAAATCTTGAAACTGGTTGTCTGTGGATAGATGTTTTAAGTATGTAGTTGTTCTTGGTGTAAAAGATTGCATTCATACTTATGTTAATTCAGCTTGTGCAAAATACATATTTTAAATGGTTTAGCTTAACATTGCTAATATGAAAAGTCCACAGTGGCTCATAATATAGCAAACATAACATGTTATATATTTTTAATTTGCTTAATAAATTCTAAATACACATGCATAAAGGGGTCATGACATTTTTTAAAGGTGCCATCGAATTGAAAATTGAATTTACCTCGGCATAGTTAAATAACAAGAGTTCAGTACATGGAAATGACATACAGTGAGTCTCAAACACCATTGTTTCCTCCTTCTTATATAAATCTCATTTGTTTAAAAGACGAAAGAACAGGTGAATCTCAACATAACACCGACTGTTACGTAACAGTCCCCCAATATTTGCATATGCCAGCCCATGTTCCCAACATTATGAAAGGCATTACACAAGGGCAGCCAGTATTAACGTCTGGATGTGCACAGCTGAATCATCAGACTAGGTAAGCAAGCAAGGACAATAGCGAAAAATGGCAGATGGAGCAATAATAACTGACAAGATCCATGATAACATGATATTTTTAGTGATATTTGTAAACTGTCTTTCTAAATGTTTCGTTAGCATGTTGCTAATGTACTGTTAAATGTGGTTAAAGTTACCATCGTTTCTTACTGTATTCACGGAGACAAGAGCCGTCGCTATTTTCATTTTTAAACACTTGCAGTCTGTATATGCATAAACACAACTTCATTCTTTATAAATCTCTCCAACAGCGTAGCATTAGCCGTTAGCCACAGAGCATAGCCTCAAACTCATTCAGAATCAAATGTAAACATCCAAATAAATACCATACTTACGCGATTAGACATGCTGCATGACAAACACTTTGTAAAGATCCATTTTGAGGGTTATATTAGCTGTGTGAACTGTGTTTATGCAATGATAGAGTCGAGAGCTCGGGAGGGGGCGGAGAGTGTGAGGAATTAAAGGGCCAGCAGCCCTGAATCTGCGCATTTCTAATTATGCCCCAAAATAGGCAGTTAAAAAAATTATTTAAAAACAATCTATGGGGTATTTTGAGCTGAAACTTCACAGACACATTCAGGGGACACCTTAGACTTATATTACATCTTGTAAAAAAATGTTCGATGGCACCTTTAAATTATTTTAATATGTTCCTTGAGGTTCACTTGGTAATTTTTTTTGTACAAGAAAACAAATATATATGCATAAAAACTTATTTTGAACCTTCGTTCTGTCCCTCTGCTCTGTCTGAAACGATACATTTTTAAGGGGCAGCTCCTATAAGGCTTGTCAATAAATGGCCACTGTTATGATTGGTTAAAGTCATTGCATAGAAAACTGTATCAACGCCCACTCGCTATTGCATGCGAGTAAGTGTTTTGAAAACATTGTCCATATAAAACTGTCATTTACTGGCAAATCATTATGAAATCATTTACTTACAGTTTGTGATGCAGCTGCTGTCAGATCCAATACAGTTGACTGCTTCATCTTTCAACAAAAGTTTCTTTGTGAACTCTCCATTACTCTGTGCCTCGCTTACAAAACAAATGCTCCGAACAAACATATAATCCTCAAATGTGATCCGAAGTTTTTTCACTCTTCCATTTGTCCTGTTGTCGACAGTGCGTGGAGTATTTCAGAAACTGAACGTGCATCTGTTTATTGTATCCAATGTAAACAGCATCAGTGATTATAATGAATTATTTTTGCTTTTGACAAGACGTGATGCAGCGCTCACATCCAGTGTAGGCAATGAATGCCAGTGGGCGGGGCCTATGGTGCAATGATCTATAACTATTCGTTGATGTCTTGCTCTGGAGGCAGTCATATGTAAATGTATTTGCCTGTGTCGTGTAGCATCACAAGTCCCGCAATATCAGAATGAGCTGTTTTTGGACCTTGTTTAAATAAGTGCTTTGTTTATTATGAGGAGGATGTTTTAAGCTATGAAACTTGCTGGATGACTTAATGGCACAAAGCCCCCGTATATGTCAGAAGATCAAGGAAAATTTGATTTCTCATGTTATGACGCCTTTTAAACTTACATTTATATTTTAATTTGTTTTAATTTAATTTAATTCGATTTTTTGAATGCAGAAATCAACTCCCACATGAGCACCACTGCACATGCACTATCTCCTCAGACTTGAATGTACATTCATTCCGTTTGCTTTTTTATGTTTCTCTTTTTTATGTTTTTTGAAAGAACTGTACTGAGTGGAAACAGAAATCACTACATTCATGTAAATTTGCCTCTGTGGATTTAGCAAACTTTTGTCTAACACTAGCACTAATGAGCAAAGCACATACAGACGTACGTGTATCCAAGACGAGTGTGTTTATTTGTACGAACGGGTGTTTGTGCATGTGCTTGAATAAAGCAGCGCAAAGGCTGTGGGAGGATGACCCCTTCATTTGCTCTTTGTTGGTTGTTTGTAATCTGGGATTACGCATCCATTTGCCTTCTGTGATCTGTTACATAACAGTCTCTATATGCACAAGAGTTTCTGTGTAAATTAAGACGGTTCAAGATAAATTACACATAAATGTGGTGGACTGCAGTGTTCGTTCAGGTGTTTAGATAGGCTGACGGTATGAAAAATTATCATTAGCGTACAAGATTTGATTACTACAGGATTAAGAACTATATCCTTTCCAGATGGGTTCAAATTAAGGGTGTCTCAAAGTAGTACATTTATATTCAGAAAACATGTTGATTATAAAACTGTGGAAGCCAGTTTTTCCTTCAGTAAAAAATTATTTAGTTAAAGGATTAGTTCACTTCAGAATTAAAAGTTTCCTGATAATTTACTCACCTCCATGTCATCCAAGATGTTTATGTCTTTCTTTCTTCAGTCAAAAAGAAGTTATGCTTTTTGAGGGAAACATTCCAGGATTTTTCTCCATATAGTGAACTTCACTGGGGTACAATGGGTTGAAGGTCCAAATTGCAATTTCAGTGCAGCTTCAGAGGGCTCTACATGATCCCAGACGAGGAATAAGGGTCTTATCTAGTGAAACTATCTGTCATTTTCTTAAAAAAAAAAAAAAAATTATATACTTTTTAACAACAAATGCACAAATCAACATGATTACATAATGCGTGGCACATCGCACAGATAGTGCAAGACGAGCATTTGTGGTTAAAAAGTATATACATTTTTTATTTATTTATTTTTTTAGAAAATGACTGATTGTTTCACTAGACAATACCCTTATTCCTCGAATGGGATCGTGTAGAGCCCTTTGAAGCTGCATTGAAACTGAAATCTGGACGTTGAAGTTCACTATATGGAGAAAAATCCTGGAATGTTTTCCTCAAAAACCTTAATTTCTTTTTGACTGAAGAAAGAAAGACATAAGCATCTTGGATGACATGGGGGAGAGTAAATTATCAGGAAATTTTACTTCTGAAGTGAACTGATCCTTTAATTATGATATTGTTTAAAATACGAATTTAAGTCACATAATGACATTTAAAGTCACATTGTGAAACATGAAGTGACAAGTAGTTGCACTTGAACAAAGTGCAATAAAGTCAGAATTGTTAGATATAAAGTCATAATTGTGAGAATTAAAGTTGTAATTATGAGATATAAAGATGCAAATGTGAAATATGAAGTCGGAAATGTTAGATATAAATGTGAAGATGCAATTACCTTATTTTTTTACTCTGAAGGCATACACAGGCTTCCATATAAAACTGTCAAGTCATAAACAAAGAAGCAAAATGACATGTGGCCCAAATTAGATTTTTTTTGTGCTCATATGTGACTCTGTGATCTGTTTTTGTCATGACAGTGTGAACATCACAAACCACATGGAATCTGATCTGATTTGGGCCACTTCCATATGTGGTTCTAAATCTGAAACAGTTCTGATGTTTTGCAATGTGACCTCAGTCTGAACAATCATACAGTCGCTCTAGATCGACATTCGTCATAATTCTGCACTCATGGGAGTCACTTCAAAGATTTTACATACCCACATACATACGTAGTTATCAAGACCGTAGTGAAATGTAGTCAGTATAGAAGGACAGTGATGTGTCAGAGCTCATAAGTATTACAGTGACAGCTCTATACAAGCAAAACATCATAAATGTTTACAAACTCTGCTCTCTTATTTCACAGCCTCGTCTTTGTTTATAATATTGCTTGCACATAAATTCGCTCAGTTCTGCAGCAGATCACACGATAAATAAACACGTAATTGTTTACTTTAATGTCCTCGTGTTTATGTCCGTATGACAATGTGCTGCGTGATGTCGTTCTTTTGTGCATGTGGGTCCGTTCAGGACCACAATCTCTTCACACTGGAATCTGATAATGGCCACATTATTGGCCAGCTATACAAAAAAATCAGATCTGAGCAATAAATCAGAATTGAGTGTTAAGGCATGCATTGTGAACATAGCCATAGTTCTGTGTCTGCTTTACATGCAGGGAATGCAGTGTTTTAATGACTATACAATATTATACGATTACCTTTCAGTGAACACTCTGGAAGTCTGGAGCGCTTGCTTTACTGTCAACCATCAATGCTGGAACTCAGGCAGCATCACTCATAAACTAAACATAACATCCAGAAGACATGAAAAGAAAGACAGCAAGAGAGAAAGACAGACAGGCAGAGACTCAAGGGACATGAAAGCAGTGTGTCTCTCTACCCCGGGCTCACTGATCACTAATGGGAATCTGTTCTCAGAGAGAAACTCCAGCCGCCATTCCCATGCAATCAACATGAGCCCAGTGGGCACCTGGGGAACACATGCACGCACACACACACACACACACACACACACGCACAAATAGGCACATTCCATCATAAAGTCAAAAGAATGCTCTAACAATGACAGGCAGTCTTATAAGTACGTAAAGCGTATAAATGACACACAAATGCAATCGTTGCAGTACATTCAGACTAGAATGCTCTATAAGTATTATTATAAGCTGCATGTAAGAAGATTTATTGAATTCCAGAGTTGTCTTATTGTACCTGACAGCTGAGATGAATGGAAGCCTGCTGCTGAGTTTTACATACACTTCCATTTAAAAGTCTGGAGTTGGTAAGTTTGTTTTGTTTTTATGCTCACCAGGGCTATATTTATTTGATTCAAAATACACTAAAATAGTAATATTGTGAAATATTTTTTACAATTTAAAATAACTAATTTCTTTTTGAATATATTTTACAATTAATTTATTTCTGTGATGACAAAGCTGAATTTTCATCAGTCGTTATTCAAGTCTTCAGTGTCACAAGATCCTTCGGAAATCATTCTAATATGCTGCTTTGCTGCTCAAGAAACATTTATTCTTATTATCAAAGTTGAAAACAGCTGTGCTGATTAATATTTTTGTGGAAACAGTGATTCATTTTTTTCAAATTGTTAGATTTTTTTGTAACAATGTAAGAGTCTTTACTCACTTTTGATCATTTTAATGCATCCTTCAGAATATAAACTATTCTGACTTTATGTCACAGTGTGACTATATTTCTTATTTTAAACTAATTTCACTTTTCTTTTTTTTCTTTTTTGCAGTGGAAACAGGTTTCCATAGAGATACAGTGGGTACGGAAAGTATTCAGAACCCCTTAAATTTTTCACTGTTTGTTATATTGCAGCCATTTGCTAAAATAATTTAAGTTCATTTTTTCCTCATTAATGTACACACAGCACCCCATATTGACAGAAAAACACAGAATTGTTGACATTTTTGCAGATTTATTAAAAAAGAAAAACTGAAATATCACATGGTCCTAAGTATTCAGACCCTTTGCTGTGATACTCATATATTTAACTCAGGTGCTGTCCATTTCTTCTGATCATCCTTGAGATGGTTCTACACATTCATTTGAGTCCAGCTGTGTTTGATTATACTGATTGGACTTGATTAGGAAAGCCACACACCTGTCTATATAAGACCTTACAGCTCACAGTGCATGTCAGAGCAAATGAGAATCATGAGGTCAAAAGAACTGCCTGAAGAGCTCAGAGACAGAATTGTGGCAAGGCACAGATCTGGCCAAGGTTACAAAAAAAATTCTGCTGCACTTAAGCTTCCTAAGAGCACAGTGGCCTCCATAATCCTTAAATGGAAGACGTTTGGGACGACCAGAACCCTTCCTAGAGCTGGCCGTCCGGCAAAACTGAGCTATCGGGGGAGAAGAGCCTTGGTGAGAGAGGTAAAGAAGAACCCAAAGATCACTGTGGCTGAGCTCCAGAGATGCAGTCAGGAGATGGGAGAAAGTTGTAGAAAGTCAACCATCACTGCAGCCCTCCACCAGTCGGGCTTTATGGCAGAGTGGCCCGACGGAAGCCTCTCCTCAGTGCAAGACGCATGAAAGCCCGCATGGAGTTTGCTAAAAACACCTGAAGGACTCCAAGATGGTGAGAAATAAGATTCTCTGGTCTGATGAGACCAAGATAGAACTTTTTGGCCTTAATTCTAAGCGGTATGTGTGGAGAAAACCAGGCACTGCTCATCACCTGTCCAATACAGTCCCAACAGTGAAGCATGGTGGTGGCAGCATCATGTTGTGGGGGTGTTTTTCAGCTGCAGGGACAGGACGATTGCAATCGAGGGAAAGATGAATGCGGCCAAGTACAGAGATATACTGGACAAAAACCTTCTCCAGAGTGCTCAGGACCTCAGACTGGGCCGAAGGTTTACCTTCCAACAAGACAATGACCCTAAGCACACAGCTAAAATAACGAAGGAATGGCTTCACAACAACTCTGTGACTGTTCTTGAATGGCCCAGCCAGAGCCCTGACTTAAACCCAATTGAGCATCTCTGGAGAGACCTAAAAATGGCTGTCCACCAACGTTTACCATCCAACCTGACAGAACTGGAGAGGATCTGCAAGGAGGGAATGGCAGAGGATCCCCAAATCCAGGTGTGAAAAACTTGTTGCATCTTTCCCAAAAAGACTCGTGGCTGTATTAGATCAAAAGGGTGCTTCAACTAAATACTGAGCGAGCAAAGGGTCTGAATACTTAGGACCATGTGATATTTCAGTTTTTCTTTTTTAATAAATCTGCAAAAATGTCAACAATTCTGTGTTTTTCTGTCAATATGGGGTGCTGTGTGTACATTAATGAGGAAAAAAAATGAACTTAAATGATTTTAGCAAATGGCTGCAATATAACAAAGAGTGAAACATTTAAGGGGATCTGAATACTTTCCGTACCCACTGCATGCTTTTCATGAATGAGTTTTTCATAAATGTGCTTTCAAACAACAACTTACAACAAAACCGATTTGCATGAAAATAGCTAACTTTTGCCACAATATCAGTTAAAGTCAACATTAATTTATTCACTTTCTCATTACTTTCTCATGTTCCCAGTCTTATTGTGCACAATTTGTCGATAAAGGCTTTTTTCCCAAGATGTGATTTTAATTGTAATGTGAAGTCTTTGTAACCTTCCAAAATGTAATAACTTACTTCGCCTCTGAAACAACTTTACATTTCATGTGACATCACCAAACCCTCTTATTTTTCAGCCCCTCCCCTTCTAACCAAAAAGCCAGTCTAGTCCCACCATACTTTTTTTCTCATTGAATATTGTTTTTCACTCGGAAACGTAATATTATGGAAGTGAAATAAGTTTACTTTAAACATTTACAGACAGCATTTAAAGAAAAAAAAGTTAATTTGTTAAAGCATTAAGAATGCACTAAAGTTGTGGTACAAACCAGAAAGTGGTTTGCTTTCCAACTAGTAGCTGATTCACACTTGCGGCTTGATCTTTATCCAATATATTTTTTAGATAATTATATTTGTTCTTTAAAATATTGCTGTCTACACAACTATATATGCTAGAAATTGCATCATTTTGAAGCCCCTTATTTTACAGTAAAGCTTATGAATCAAACAATACAGTCTTGCTTTCTGACTGAGTGACATTTGAAAAGCCTTTCTTGTGTCCCACGAGCTCTCTCTCCCACTCATTATTGTCTCCTGTCTCTCTCACTGGTAAACAGAGCAAAAAAAAAGCCATGGACATGGTATGTTGACTCTCCTGTCGAACAAAACCAAATGCGACGCTCCGTTGAGCGTGAAGGGAAGCAGAGACTCTGCTCTATGAAAAAACAGCTCTCTGTGGAAGAGCTATTGCTGGAATTACGTGCTTTCAGCATCCGCACTAGGAAGGTCACATCGCAGACCGCCACTTTAATGGGAGGATGCACTATAAGGATCAACAATTTATATAGACCATGTTGAAAAACTCTCAAGTGCCCTCCTAAACAGAGGAGGAGTCAATTTAAATGTGTAAACCTCACTCTGATACGAGCGCAGGGCTTAGGTCGGCTCTAATGAAGTCCACTGAGTCGATTTTAACCTCTAGCTTAGTGTGTTTTTTTTTCACATCCTCAGAACATGGACTTTTTCTAGTCGTCTGTTCAATCATATAAGCTTCCCTTCCCCCCATACATCCCCACCCCCACTCCTGTGGCGGAACACGCTGTGGATGCCAGTAAGGTTTTAGCAGATTGATACCACTCAGGCTTGTCATCATTATTATCTAGTATTCTAGTTAGCATGTGTGTGTGTATCTGTGTTAGTAAATTACTACCCATGGATTCAATGACATGGGTCTGCGTTTTGTCAGTTGCTATAGTAACCAGCAACAGGCAGGTGTGAGGTTGATCTAAGGTTGTATGTGTGTAGCCTGTAGCAGTTTAGCATATAAAGAGACTGTATAACAAAACTGGACTACTGTACTTTATTTAGCTTCTGTGAATCAGATTTTTGGAACATTACAGTTTACGAACAGAGAAAGGGAGGGTCTGAATGGACAGCGTGAGAGTCATTAGCTGTATTTATTGCAGCCTCTGTGCTCCAGCTGCACCAGCGTGTGCCAACAGCAGTAAAATATCCATAACCACACGTTTAACAACATGATAGTTTAATCTTTACAGGGAGGAAATTAGTAATTTCCAAAGAATTAAAAAAGAGGAAAGGACTGACGGGAGAGAATGAGGATGGAGGAGCAGAAGAGGTGAATGATTCATTAAAGATTTCCAGTTAAATTCTGCTCAGTCATTAATTCCATAACCATTCGTTACGGAGAGTCTCTGGTGACAGGCTGTTCATTCATTACACTGCACACTTTTGATATTCAACATTGATATGCTTTTCAATACATTATTCTTGCTATGCCAGCTGTGGCGTTGAAATGACTCGCATGACTGAAAATAGCTGCCCAAGTGCATTACTAAGGTATAAATATAAAATATACTCAAGTAAAAGTACCATTACTTTGCAAAAAATATAGTGTGAGTAGAGTAAAACTACTTGAGTAAGATTAAAAGAGTAGCTTATTTAAAAGTACTGTACACTGTACATTGCAATTTAAAAATTTAGAAACCACTGTACATACTGTATTTCACATTCTCTTTTGCTGTTTGTCAGAAAGAATGAAGAATTCTGTAGGGTCATTCTGTGTCAAATCAACCAAATTTCTTCCCCAGCTCAAATTTGGGGTCAAAATGACGATTTCACCTGAGATTTGGAGCCAGTTTACAGGGGTATAAAACTGACTTTACAAAGATGGCAGCATCATTATTTCATTTTTATACAAAGATTGGTAGGTCTATTAGTAAAATCTGTTGAATTTAGCAATCTTTTTTTTTTTTTTTTCATTATATGCCAATGGTGACAGTTCAAAAATGGCAAAAAGCACTTCTTGTGTTTATTGCCTCAAGTTTGCATGCCTGTAACTCAAGAAGTATTAAAAATATCTTAAATTCCTTTTAGATTCTGGCTCTTAACAAACTTTTTTTTTGTTATCTTATCTTCATTTTAAAGGCTCTCAATGGTTCAATCCCAGATATATGCAGATTTTAATGCGGCTCGATGAGTAAATTGGTAAATTGTACGCATTTTCAGTGTTCAAAAACCATATGTGATACTTTTTTTCTTTTAAAGAAGAATATCTGAAGAACAAATAATGTTGAAACTAGAAATGTATCTCGTGTTTTTCTATCAACTCAATTGCGTAGAACATACCAGAATGCCATTCCTTTTCCAAAGTTTGCATGCCTGTAACTCTAAAAGTATTCAAACATCTTAATGTCCTTCTAGATTCTCATTTTTAATAAACTTTCCTTTTGAAATCTTCATTTTCAAGGCCATATATAGTTCAGTCTCATAGATATGTGGATCTCAAAGCAGCTCCATGTTCAAATTGTTAAATTTTACCCATTTTCAGTTATCCATATGTAACGGAGGCCAGCTAGTAGTTGCTGTGCGATTAAACCTCACTCCTCTGATCTCAAGAGATGCTCTAGCGACTGACACTAGAGGTTGTAGCCTTTAGCCTCCTTGTTAGAGCGTCTGACTCCCACGCCGGAGACCAGGGTTCGAGGCCCGCACAGAGCGGGGCGAGTAGGACCTGGGTCAGGGGTTACACATATATGGCCTAAATTTTAGGAGTAATATGTTAGTATATTAGCATACTACTAGTATACATGGTATACTTTTGCTAAATTAGGAATAGCATATACTAGCAATTTCTTGTATTGTTTCTGTCATATATTGCACAAATTGCAGGAGTAGTATTATACTATTAGTATACATAGTATACTTTGGCTGAATTCAGTATATCAAAATAGCATATTTTTTCTACTCTTGTAAACAAACATACTACTATTATATGTTCCATATGTGGCAGAAATAGCAGGAATAGTATGCTAGTATGCTATCAGTCATGAGGTTAGCAATGTAGGATCCTCAACACTTGTGTGCATTGTCATGGTGACGTAGAGATTACATTACGATGAGTGTTTAGAGGATACACTTTAATTGCTCTACATCAACAGCCTATCCACTATAATCACTCCTGCAGTTACCATGGGAGTAATAGAGCTAATGCAGCTGCCTCTCATAGTTATGAGGTCATACTGCTTGATAACCTGAGAGGGGATAATGGGGTAAAGGGTGTGTTCATGTGTGCTCGGTGACCATGGCAACATACTCGATGAGGAGGAACACCTGGTATTTTCAAAGGATGTCCAACATTTAAATAAAGACATACATGGGCACACACACACACACACACACACACACACACACACACACACACACACACACACACACACACACACACATTGATCTCCATGCTAAAAACAGAGACCATATGGTTTGAGACCCTGGAGGTGGGCACACTAACATATCAAAGGCCTGCTGCTGTTTACTGGTCAGGTGTGGCAAACAAAAGGAAATTAGCTGAATTCAGTTTCTCATTGAGTTGAAATGAAAAGGAAATCATGTTTACATTGATCCTCTGATTAACAGTTCACAGTGTGTGCATGTTTGTATTGGATAGAGAGACAAAATTAACAAGAAACCGTAACTAGACCATTGCAAAGCATCTTTTTAAAGTCAACCTGAAATGAAAATTGACACCATTTACTTTTTTAATGCATTCCTTGTCTTATTGTAAACGATTTGTTGTTAAAAATGTTGGTATTTGTAATTATCAATCAAAATAACACATTTTCAGTCCTAACCACACATTTTTCTTATCCAATATCCTGTTGCAGTTAGAATTACATCACAGAAGTAAAATGGGTTATGATTGGCATTAATTGTTTAAAATTACCCATAATGCTTTAGAACAATGGTGTGAAGTACATACCCTATCATTACTACATGTTCTTTTGAACGTTTAAGGTTGTATGTCATTCATGAGGCATGCTACAACTACTGTACTATCATTTCTATCTTTTTGTATTGTGCCACTTATATCAAGGTAACTAGCCTTCTGTGTAACTAACCATTTGTGTATCACACAAAGGACTAAGCAATGAGTCACCTATGGCTATTGTCAATGATATTTTTGTTCTTTTATGAATCAGTTGCATTCATTTCATCCTCAAGGGGGGGTTCAAAAAGCCAGAACTTTCTCTTATGCACAATAACTGAGTAAATCTATCTTGTTTCTTATCCCTATTTTACTCTCAGTAAAGCCCAAATTTTATACTGAATGGCTGATTTTACTTTTAAATTCTTATGGAAGGGAGAAAAACACACAAGGGAGGAGGGGAACGCAGGATAAGCTCTATAATTATCAATTCCCTGACTCAGTTATGAGACAAGAGATTCAGTCTGCTCTCAGCCTCTTAATAATTTGTGTGTTGCAAAGTGGAGTACACCTCAGTGTCGCAAATGGAACATGAATACCGGCTAAGCAGAACATGAAAAGAGATCTGAAAATGTTAAGGAAATAAGACAAGACTTAACTGTTAAAAAGCCAAGCTTCCAAACACAAAAAGCATGGTTTCATAGCCATATAATGAGCAAAACTCATTAGCAGCTGTAGCACTCTGTGGGTAATCACTGTAATGTAGATGCTTGTTTCACATTTCTTCCCAGTCGAGTCTCTATCCAGATGGGTAAGAAGTGTTTTGAGATGGGCAGTGTCTCTCATTTTCAATCGTCTAGAGGTTTTATGTGGCCTCTTGGCTGAAATATGATCTGTTTTTGCAAAGTGAAATTGGCAAGAGATCTAGCCTGTTACTTACTGGGGGGGGAAAAAAAGTGCTGTTAGGTTGCTGTTAAGTGAAGCTTGGCTTTTTTTTTTCTTTCAGATCGAGGGCCACATTCATCTCTTCATCAAATGCTAATTATAACATTAAGTGAAAGTCAAAATGATCTTAGGTCAAAGCAGAATGAAAACTTATTCCAACTTCCACTGATGGAGTCAAACGGAACATTTGCTGAATAATTCTCTGGGGCCGGATTCACAAAACATTCAGAATAAAATTCTTCCTAACTGCTAATTAAAATTAGATGTTCTTAAGAAAAAATTGAGAACTTTTGAAGAATTTTTGAAGAATTGCACTTAGGAACATTCTTACAAACTTCTTGGAATTTGTATTAAGAAATTTCTTAACTTCTTCCTTAAGACGATTTTTGTGAATCTCATTGCCAAATCCATCTTTACTAACTATGAATAAATATGTTTCAAGTTATAACAAATGCTATTAACATTTGGATGTCACATGCAGTGTAATTCAGTAATATATTTTAATTTCTGTCTTTTTGATGTGTTCTCATCTCAGATCAGCAAGCAGCACCTTCAGACAGTGAAAGATCGTTTCCAGGCCTTCCTGAATGGAGAGACTCAGATTGTAGCCGATGAAGCCTTCATCAACGCTGTCCAAAGCTACTATGAGGTTCATCTATCATTTGGTTTTCTAAGTTTGCATTATAATTACCATATAACACTACCATTCAAAAGTTGGGAGTCGGTAAGATTTTTAAAATGTTTTTAAAATAAGTCTCTTATGCTCACCAAGGATTTACATTTATTTGATTAATAATACAGTAAAATCAGTAATTGTGAAATATTATTACAATTTAAAAACATTATTTTAATATAAAGCTTTTCAGCAGTCATTACTTCAGTCTTCAGTCACATGATCCTTCAGAATTTCAAATTCATTGATAAATAGAAAGTTCAAAAGAACAGCATTTATTTGAAATAGAAATATTTTGTAACACTGTAAAAGTATTTACTGTCACTTTTGATCAATTTAATTAATCCGTTTAATATAATTATTAATTCCTTTAAAAAATCTTACTTTTGAATGGTAATGTGTGTATCAGATCTCTCTTAAAAGGTTAGTTCACCCAAAAATTAAAATTCTGTCATTAATTCCAAAGCCCGTTCATCTTCAGAACACAAATTAAGATATTTTTGATCAAATCCGATGGCTCAATTAAGCCTGCATTCCAGCAAAGCAATTAACAATTTCAATGCCCAGAAAGCTACTAAAGATGTATTTAAAACAGTTCATGTGACTACAGTAGTTCAACCTTAATGTTATGAAGCAACGAGAATACTTTTTGTGCAACAAAAAACAAATAACGACTTTATTCAACAATATCTAGTGATGGGCGATTTCAAAACACTGCTTCATGAAGCTTCGAAGCTTAACGAATCCTTTGTTTTGAATCAGTGGTTCGGAGTGTAAATCAAACTGCCAAAGTCACGCCCCCCAGTGGTGAACCTTTACTGAAATCACATCACGTGGCAGTTCAACCTAATCTCATGAGAATACTTGTGTATTTTTACGTAAAGTGTGGTTCTACCACATGTACATTTACTTACGTTTTCATACACGCAAAAATGTACAATATTGATGTATTTATAGCAATAAAACATAAAAATACTTGCGTTATGATTCAAATTTGAAAGTTGGGCTCTCCAGAGCCTTTATGACATGATTTACGGCACTGATATTGAACGGTCATTGGTTCTCACCTGCTTCATCACAGATTGCACCATGCCGTGTTTCAGTGGATTGACATTTGAAATGAGTGTGAGCCTTCATGGAGAGAAGCCAGATTCATATTTTCATGGATTAATAAGTTAAATTCTGCTCTGTACCCTATAAAAACTATTACCACCAGAGAGGACTGCGACTGCAACTCATTATCATTTGAACTACTTTTGGTACCACTTTTGACATTATCGCAATAAATAAATTATTGTGATTACGCTTGTTTGTCTTTTATTCTTTTATTTATAACAGTATAGTTTTAAGAAATAGTTATGTGTAGGTTTAGGGGTAGGTGTAGAATTAGTGGCTCAAAATTAAAAAAAAAAAAGTGGCTTTTCGCTGAAAAAACGTAAGTATTTTTACGTTTTAGTGCTATAAATACATCAATATTGTACGTTTCAGCACCTGAAAGTTACATAACAATGAGACCAGGCTGTGCAGTTTGATACCTGTTTGATAGACGCTCCGAACCACTGATCCGAAACAACGAAGTTTCGAAGCTTCATGAAGCAGTGTTTTGAAATCACCCATCACTAGATATTGTTGAATAAAGTTGTTATTTGTTTTTTTGGTGCACAATAAGTATTCTTGTCACATGAACTGTTTTAAATATTTCTTTAGTAGCTTTCTGGGCATTGAAAATGTTAATTGCCTTGCTGGCAATGCAGGATTCACTGAGCCATCGGATTTGATGAAAAATATCTTCATTTGTGTTCTGAAGATGAACAAAGGTCTTACGACCTGTGGAATGACATGAGGGTGAGTAATTACTGGCAGAATTTTCATTTTTGGGTGAACTAACCCTTTAAGAGTGCAGATTGGGGAACATACAGTATATGTTTGTGTTCACTGGATCAGCTTTTTAATTTTTTTTTAAATATCTTTTTTCTGTTTGATATAAAAGGACAAGAACCTAATTTGATTTGATAAAACATGGTGCAGACAGGAGAAATGAGCTGAAACCAGAATTCTACAGTACATTCAATCTGGTATTGCAGCAACATGAGGTGATTCACATACTTTAAAAGTAATTTGTACACCTAAAGTAATATATAGGACCTTTTTTTTAACCAATGTTGTTCAAAAATGTCTCTTTCACATGAGAACATTCAAGTTAGATCAGGGACCTAAAAAAAGCTATTTTATTCTACATAAGAGTGGTCTGCCATGTTTATATCATGACATCATGACCAGCTGACTACTGCTCACTTTATCTCTGTGACCCCCATTAAGCTTAATAAATAAGTCCTATATGAAAAATATGCCTGAAAATAAGAATCTTTTGCAATTAGAAACTAAAATGCTTTTTCACAATGTTGTACACCAATAAGTGTCATTATAGAGGGCTGTTGTGTCAGTTGTTTAACTCCCTCAGGTCGGCGGTCACGCCGGCGTGATCACCGCGGTTTTTTTCTAACCAGTGTGAAAGAGACTCAAAATACTCCGTCAGTGTTGCACATACAATTAAGAGCTATACACCATTTTAATCTGTGGAATATCTTATTTTGTGTACACTCAGAGTAAAAACAAAATGTTGTGCTTTTTGTAAAATAAAGAAAACTAACATGATGCGTGATCTCTCGTCTCCCTCTGAACGAAGTCCAATCTGATAGTTCTCAGAAAATGAACTATAACTTAGTGAATACTAATCACAAAAAAATTAGACTTGTGTTTAAAGAAACGTTGAAATGTCAGGTTTTAAATCGTGTAAGTCAAATCGAAAACAAACATTCTGTGTTTATGTAATCTGTATGAAAAGAGAGCCATGTCAGAAGTCCGTGATTCAGCTCATTATCCGCTAATGCGGCCACGCCCACGGACATCGTCTCAATCGTGTATTTATTGTCTTGAAAAGTGTTTTGAATAGCCATAGTTAATGATCTCTGGCCTCTGTTAGTTCAGTTATTTCCTGGATTGCCTATTCTTCTTTAGCATTGGCATTTGTGGACTAAAAGTGCACAGAGCGCCCTCCGGCTGCAAGTATGAATTGAAAACAGTATCCAGCGTTCACAGTGATGACAATAAATAATGAATAAATACTCCTCTGTATAGAAAATTGACATAAACATGAGAATCCATCAATATTTCTCCAAATGTGCATGCTTTTAAGCTAAAAGCCTATATGAAATGCCATAGAGGTAACATAACTGTTCAGACACTTTGTATCATAGAAATACATTATATTTTAATAATAGAATACCATTATTTTAAATTGTAATAATATTTCACAGTATTGCTGTTTTTTCTGTATGTTTGATTTACATTATGATGAGCTTTGAGACATGATCAACAGTGGGTTTTTTCACAGCCTACCTGACTGAAAGAGCTCATTATTTATGCAGCTCATTAGAGCTCTTTATGCGATTCTTTTGTCTTCTCAGGTGAGAATCACCCATTATTCATGATTATTCATGCCTCCACGCATACTGTGTTTCTTGACCAAAGATGTTTTAGAAAATTTAAATCTCTCTATTGTTTTATATGAAGGAGTAGGAATGATAATTTTTACATAATTTTGAAGCAAAAACTCTAGTCTACAATCTCCAATACCCAGAAGTCTTATGAACACAGTTTTAATATATATATTTTTGGCTTTATTTCAGTGACTTAAGTTTTTTGTTTTTTCAATAACCACGCATAAACGTTATTCCTTCAAAAATACAAACATGTACATACATGTTCCTTACATATTATTGTAGCCTAGTTTGTGCTGAATACAGTGTAATGACACTTTTTCCATTAACATGTTTATGAACAACTGAAAAAAGCACAAATGTCAGGGCATGTCAAAACTTCTCCAGGCCCCAAATCAGCCTCAGACCCCTGAGGGTTAAAGAGTAAGTTCACCCCAAAATGAAAATTCTGTCATTAATTACTCACGTTCATGTCTTTCCACACCCATAAGACTTTCGTTCATCTTCAGAAGACAAACGAAGGTCTTTTTGATGACAGAATGCCTTCAGATTTCCTTCCATAGACTGCCTTTGCAACTACCACTTTGATGCTTCAAAAACTTCATAAAGAGATCGTAAAACTAATCCATATAAATCAAGCAGTTTAGTCCAGATTTTCTGAAGGTAATCGATCGCTTGTTGTGACGAACAGATTTAATGCTTTTTACTCGCATGTAAACATTGATCAGCAAACAGAAGCAGAAGCTTAACCAAACCTGAATAACGCACATAAACAAACCTCTTCCGGAAGCTCAAATGTGCTGCGTAACACGTGAGAATGAACCTCATTGGTTACGCAGCACGTTTGAGCTTCCAGAAGAGGTTTGTTTATGTGGTTTCTTTACATCAAAAAGATCTTCATTTGTGTTCTGAAGATGAACAAAAGTCTTACGGGTTTGGAACAACATAAGGGTGAGTAATTAATAAAAGAATTTTCATTTTGGGGTGAACTAACCATTTAAAGCTGAATGAAAGTTAACAACACACAAACAGCAGAAGAAATGCCTTTTAAGCCATATTATATTTATGCAGGTAAAAGTGCTTTTAAATGATGGTGGTACTGAAAAGGCTTGGTTAGGTACCACTGATTAACTTTTGAGGATTTCCAAAGGGATCCTTTGTCCCTCCTATTAATATAATGCAGTTTAAAGGTGACTTTTTTGGAACGTTAAGCTGTCTGCTTTATGCTGATTTGATGAGCAGAGTAATCCATATCTGTGCATATATTAAATACATAAGCAAACTGTTGCAATCAACCTGTTAAATGTTTGAAGTTACATCAGCTCAAAATGAAGAGAAAATAAATCTTTGCAAACCATTTTATAAAACTTTGCCTCGCTGATAAATAAGTAATCTCAAAGTGATACATACTTTAATGTTATTTTAAGGTGATGTATTATCTTTTATGACCTAGAAAAGGTGAATTGGGAATAAATTGCTGCACAGGCTAGAGTACTAGGCGAAAAGGGGATTGCTCTCAGTATGGGTGGTAATTTAATGAGGTGAAACTAATGAGCGAAATGCCTTTGTATTCAGTCAAAGCCAAAGCCAGCTTTTTCAATTCAATTAAACCCTGATACTCTTATTGAATTTGTGCTGGATGTTCCCTCTCTGTCAACTCATCTCCCCTGCTTATCCAGGCACGTTAAGGGAATTGTGTCCACTGGAGAGAGGTAGACTGAGGTAAAAATATATGAGAGGTGAATGGTGAGAGAATACAGAAAATAAAAAGAGTGAAAGAATAGATTATTAAAGAAATATAACCCTAAACCCTTCTATACACTGTCAGCCAGGTTCTGCACTGCCAGAATCACACCAATTTTGTCTTGTTAAGAATCAGGAATCTACTGTGCACTCTATGACACAGGGAAAATCTTGTGTAATTTAAGACAACGTATTTTTCAAGTGTCTTGTTAGCCGTTTAACAAGTTTGCGCTGACCTGCAGCCAATGCTTTTGCACCCAGAAAAATTACTTTGCTTGGAATGGAGAGAAACAGTCTTGGCCTCTAATTTTTTTGAGTCCACCCCCTTCAGAATCTGATTGATGGATTCAGCTAGTCACACTTTGGGGCTTGTTGCTTTAATAAGCCTTATACCACAAAATTCATCTGAAAATGTATATATAATTTACATTTGTATACATATACAGTAATGTAATATACAACATTGATCTGATGCTGTTCTACTAGGGAATACAGATGTTTTACATTCATTTGATCTCAACAAAACCTCTAATTAAAATAAATAAATATAAGTATTTTATATTAGAATGTTACATCTTGCTTTTTGGAAAATTATTATTATTATTATTATTATAATATGGAAATTATTGCGGCACAAAATGTTGAGGTTCATTTAGTACAACCCAAATTGAGAATATGTAAATCTGATTATAATTTTTAAACAAAACATTACACATTTTATGATATATTTATGATTTATAAATGTATTAAAAATTAAAAATTTTTACAACACCATATATCCAATAATGAGCCTCAAGCAGACTGCTGTTGCTATGGTAACTCCCTCTGGTGAATAAAATATCTGTTTGCGAGTATCTTTTTTTTATTCGCGAAATGGTAAGATTAATACTTTAAATTAATACTTAAATTCAGCAAGAATGTATTACATTGATCAAAAGACAGTAAAAGACATTTATAATACTCCTAAAGAACCTTTCATTCATCAGGGAATCCTCAAAAATGTTTGTTTGTGTGTGTGTGTGTGTGTGTGTGTATATATATATATATATATATATATATATATATATATATATATATATATATATATATATATATATATACTATAACTATCATGGTTAACCTCAAAAATATATTAAGCAGGGCTACTGTTTTCAGCATAATAATAATATTTTTTATTTTTTTAGAGCACCAAATCAGCATATCAGAATGATTTCTGAAGAGTGGAATAATGGCTGCTTAAAATTCAGCTTTTCCACCACAGGAATAAATTACATTTTAAAATGTACTAAAATAGAAATATATACTAAAATAGAAAACAGTTCTTTTACATTGTAATATTATTTTACAGTATTACTGTTTTACTGTATTTTATATGAAATAAATGGCTGGTTTTATTACTGTAACTAGATTTATGTTTGATCACAGGTGTTTCTTAAAAGCGACCGTGTATCACGTATGGTCCAAAGCGGCGGTTGCTCAGCCAGTGACTCCCGCGAGGTCTTCAAGAAGCATATTGAGAAGCGTGTCCGCAGCCTGCCCGAGATCGATGGTTTGAGCAAGGAGACTGTCCTCAGCTCGTGGATGGCCAAGTTTGATACCATCTACAGGGGAGAGGAAGATCCACGCAAGCACCAGCAGCGCATGACAGCAAGTGCTGCCTCTGAGCTCATTCTCAGCAAGGACCAGCTGTATGAGATGTTCCAACAGATTCTTGGCATTAAGAAGTTCGAGCACCAGCTGCTGTATAACGCTTGTCAGGTAAGCAGGGGACATTTATGCAAGTCTGTTCAGTGTCAAGGAAGTGCACACTTGAATCTGCTACTGGATATGGAAAATATAGAGATATATGTAATTATGTAAGTCTGGGTTTGGCTCTGTAATCAGATTTTTGCCATGCTTTTCTTTTTTTGGTGAAGATGACTAAACCCAAAGCACTTTGCGAGAGTTGGCTTGAAAGAAAGAGTAATTATGTGTTATTTCAAATCGCTTGAAACTGGTCTAGAAAGCATCTGCAATAACCAGGAAAACACCTGTCAAGCTTCCTGCAGCAGATTGAGGAAAAGTGACAGTGCCTTTGCTGAGAGGGTGCGAATTCGTAAATCATCCTTCAGTTAGAAGATTTTTTTATTAGACCTGCTGCAGAAATATGCACTTTTCAAACACGAGTCAGACCCACTTTGACATGAAGAAGTCACTCTCAATCCACACAGTAGAAAAGGGGTGGGTGATATGACCGAAATCTTAGTCATTTTATATCACAATAGCGATAGATATCACAATATAGTTATTTATGCTTTAAATAAGGTTTTTATGATATCAACATTTTCGATACCATTGACATTTTATGGGCCCTATAATACACCTGGCGCAATGCGACGCAAGGCGCAGCGCAAGTGTGTTTGCTAGTTTGCTAGTTGCGTTCGCGTTTTCCCGTTCAGTGCCACGTCCTTAAATTAGTAATTGCATTTGCGCCAGTTAGTGCGCCCATGGGCGTGCTGGTCTAAAAAAGAGGTGTGTTCAGGTGCATTGCCGGCGCATTGCTATTTTAAGGAGCTGAAAATAGACTGCGCCATAGACCAACTCAAACCTGGTCTAAAGTCAATGCCGCAATATTTTTTTGTTAGAGCGCGTTGGTAGAAACTGCGCCTCTGGGCGCGTCCACAGTGCGCGTTGACTTTGCTTATTACACACAGGGATGCGCATCACACAAACATGCCAAATATTAAAAACAAAGGATTACAGTGTAAAAGAATATTATTGTGTAGGCTACATAAATATAAAAATGTAATGATGAATAGTCATTGCGTGTATTAGAATTAGGCTACCTATTTTCAATTCAGCCTATTACTACTTATAATGATGAACAAAATTGGCTAATTAATTGAACAATCGTGCCAATACACACACATATATATTAACTGACTTTAACTTCGCGCACGAGCAGATCGGTTTCTTCGCTTGAAAAGCGTTCAGCTTTTCCGCCAACAAATTCCGCCATGGCGCGAGCGCATCTCACTCTTAAAGGGAATGGGAGATGACACTCTGATTGGTTTATTGAACGTTATGCCCATTACTCATTAAGAGAATAGGGACAACCCATTTCAAAAATGCGCCCCGGCGCACGGACCGTTTTTCCGTCGTTAAAATAGCAAAAGTGGATTTGGACACGCCCTGAGTGCACCTGCGCCGTGCGCTTTACACTTTGCGTTTAGATCGTTAAAATAGGGCCCCAAAATTCTTGTCACCAATTTCAATATCACAAAAAAAAACGACTACTCTCAAGCTCCCTGAAGACAAGTGAACACTCAGTGATGAAATAAGAACAAAGAAACTAATTACAAGCAATAGGACAACTACAATAGAACAAAAATAAATACATAAATTGTATAAAGCAATCAAATGTTTAAAAAACACTGCACAGTCTCCACTGTGTAAATTGAATATACATTTATTCTTATTAAAGTTACAAAAGTGATTCTGTCAAGAGCAGTGTTAGATTTTCCCTCTTTTGTCGTTTGATTAACATTAATGATACCGACGACAGCAGGTATATTAGGTTGCTGTCACTTTAAGACCAAATGCACAGATCCACGTGTCTGCTACACATGCATTTCTTTCTCAACAGTTTACATTCACTGAAGACATAAATGACTGTTTACGAGGATACTTGCGAAGATGGACATTTTGATACATAAGTATGTATTTAACCATTCAAGCCTGATTAGGCAGCAAAAAGAACTCCGTTCAGTACTCACACGCTCATGTGCGCGCATCTCTCAGACAGTGATCAGAAACCTCTCTCAGACAGCGTGTGCATATAATAAGTTATCTTTCATTGCTTAGGCAGTTGTGGCCTAATGGTTAGGTTTCAGGTTTGATTCTCAGTTTCGGCAGGAAATGACTTAGGTGCCCTTGAGCACCCCAATTGCTCCTCAGGTGCCACAGCAAAATGGCTGCCCACTGCTCCAGGTGTGTGGCACTACTCTTAATGTGTGTGCACAAACTTGGATGGGTTAAATGCAGAGGACAAATTCACTGTCAGAAAATAAGATACTGTGCTTGTCAGTGGGGCAGTACCCTAAGGTAGGGGTAAGTAAGGTACATCTTTGTACCTTACTTACCCCTAAATGGTCCATATTAGTACCTTAAAGGTACATAGTAGTACTTTAAAAGTGCATATTTGTACCTTTTTACCTTTGTACCTTAGGGTACTGCCCCAGTGTCAAGCACAGTACGGGTTACCACGGGTTACGGCCTTCACATGTCACTTTCACTTTATGTGCCATTTTAAACTGCAGTGCTGTGAACGTGACCACAATAGAGACGAAAGTCCAAAATCTCAAAAATGTTGCCAAATTTCTTGTGATTAATCGTGTCTACCAGTATATCGCCCACTCCTACAGTGGATCTACAGAATGATGTCAGATTTATTCTAGACTCTGTGCATGGGTATTTCCTGTTCGATTTCAGGTAAATTAAATGATTGGAAACAAGTAATGTGCAAGGTTTGTAGAAAAGATATTTACGATGACAATAGCAAAGATAGTGAATCATTGACTCTGCTTCAGGCAACAAGACATTGTGTAGAATGAATGAAGAGAATAGTGGAGCACAGTAGTGGCTGTAGATGGAAGAAGGGAAATTGGTGGGTTTCAGAATAATAGAATAGACAGAAAGACAGAAACAAACAGGGGAAAGCAGAAGAGTGTTCAACTGTCATTTTTAGAGAGTATATCATAAGCTCTGTTCCAAAACCTAATGAATTGCTATGAAGGCTGTATTTTAAAAAAGGTATGGAACAAAATTAGTAAAATAATCCAAAATGCAAGGAAAGGTGAGAATTCTTGTGTCCATTGTCAGACTGTAAAGAACAATACTTGAATATTATATCGCCCACCCCTACAGTAGCTGTCAGATTCATCCCAGATTCTATGCATCACCATTTCCTGTTCGACTTCAGGTAAATGAAACAATTGCAAACCAGTAATGTGCGAGGTTTGTGGAAAAGCTATTTACGATGACAATAGCATAGATAGTGAATCATTGACTCTGCTTCAGGCAACAAGAAATGGTGTAGAATGAATGAAGAGAATAGTGAAGCACAGTAGTGGCTGTAGATGGAAGAAGGGAAATGAGTGGGTTTCAGAACAATAGAATAGACAGAAAGAGAAAAATAAATAAAGGAAAGCAGAGGAGTGTTCAACTGTCACATTTCTAGAGGGTATATCAGAAGCTCTGTTCCGTCAAGTCACCTTTATTTATAGCGCTTTATATCAGTTTGTTTTAAAGCGGCTTTATGGTAATAACAGGAAAATGATTCAATGATGCAAAACAGAGTTCATTTCGGCTATACAGCAGCTCTAAAAGAAAATAGTGTCATTGTTCAGCTGAAGTCAGTTCAGTGATGATTCAGTTCCATTGTAAAGATCATCAATTATTAAATTAGTTCATTTCATCTATAGAGCAGATGAATTGCCTATGAAGGCAGTATTTTAAGACTATTCCAAAATGTATACAACCAAATTAGTAAAATAATTTATCCAAAATTCCAGGAAAGGTGAGAATTCTTCTGTCTATTATAAATTAAAAAAAGAATGGGAAACACCTCCAAATAGAATTTCATAAAGGTTTCTGCAGATTTTGGGCAAATGTGGGATTTGTGACCAGTGGGAAAACAAAAGCTCTGGAGGAGGTGTCAATGTAGGAGTCTGCTATTCATCATCATTCCGCTGTCTGCGTTCACACTGGAGCCAAGTGAGCCGATTTGAGCGTGTGCCATTTTGATTATCTTTCTATTAGCCTCATGAATCCTGCTTACTGTGTGCGGATGGTAATATCCAAGTAACCGTAGCAACGGCGGACACGCCGACCGGGTCTTACCTCAAACCAAACCCAACGAAACCACAGTCCTGTGGTTACAAACGCTGGCATATTTGTCTTTCTTTAGCTTCGCTTCTCTGTCTTTGTCACTGCTAGTATTTGCAGGATGCTTACATTTTTTTTTTTTTTTTCACAGCAGGTCGTTATTTCTTCCAAGCCCCTTCCTGCTTTTTAAATTAAATCTTGTTGATAGGCAGAGTCTGTGTTAAACAGATGTGTGTCAACTCTGTGTGCATGTGTCTATGTGTTTAAACAGCATTCAGTATCAGTACATTGGCTGTCTCCTGGGTAGTAGGAGTTTAATCCAATCTATCAGCTATTTCCTGAGGGCATTTCAAGATACCGGCTGTGGATGGCAAGTGACTGACAGGCAATTAAAATCGATAGAAAACACTGGAACACAGATCCTATTAAAACAATCAAGAACCTATTAATTTTGGGCCCTTAACTTACTCTATTGCCTCTATTGCAACTCTTGTGCAACTGTTGCATAGGTGGTCAGTTACAGTATACATAATTTTTAGGGGTGTTTAAAATGTTAATTTATAATCAATTCTAAAAAATAAATCATATTTCATTTACAATTTTAAATTTAATTAAAATAATGTTGTGCCGATAGCCTAGTGATTAGCGCGGCAGCATATGGTGCAAAAATAAAATGAAATTTAAATTTATTGAAATTTGAAATGTAATGACTTTGGCCATTGTCTTGCTGTTTTTTCAGCATCTTGCCTCCAAGAGCTGTGTCTTAAAGGGATAGTTCACCTCAAGTTGTTCCAAACCTGTATGAATTTCTTTCTTCTGCTGAACACACAAGAAGATATTTTGAAGAATATGGTTGGGGGGGGGGGGGGTAGTACTAGGGAAGTCAATGGGGTCCATCAACTGTTTAGTTTCCAACATTCTTCAAAATATCTTATTTTGTATTCAGCAGAAGAAAGAAATTCATACAGGGTGAGTAAAACGATGACAAATTTTTATTTATTTATTTATTTTGCGTTTAGTAAACAGAATTTATCTTTAACTGTGTATATAGAGATTTACAGTGGAAATAAACCAAATATCTTCCCTTATTTTTCTGACGATGAAGCATACTGCCATATAAACATTTCATGTAATCGCCTAAATTGGATGTAGCTAATGTTAATGAAAACTGCAAGCTTTATTTCGTAGTATTTGTATTCAGTGGAGCACATCACAAAAGTGTATACTGAATGAATGTCAGTGTAAAAAGAAATGACAAGTCTGACCCAATGCTTGTATTTTTCAAGATTGGGTGATTTCAAGAATGGGCGAACAAAACTCCATTATAGCCACTCTGGATACTATCTGAATTAATACAGGTGCTGGTCATATAATTAGAATATCGTGAAAAAGTTCATTTTTTTATTGTAAATTATTTTATAAAAATGAAACGTTCATATATTCTAGATTCCCTACATGTAAAGTAAAACATTTCAAAAGTTTTTTTTTTTTTTTTTAATTTTGATGATTAGAGCATATAGCTCATGAAAGTCCAAAATCCAGTATCTCAAAATATTAGAATATTTCCTAAGATCAATCAAAAAATGGATTTTCAAAACAGAAAAGTTCAAGTTCTTTAAAGTATGTTCATTTGTATGCTCAATACTTGGTCGGCAGCACATATTACAGCAAATGACTTGCTCCTAGCACAAATTACAGCATCAGTGAAGTGTGGCATGGAAGTGATCAGCCTGTGGCACTGCTGAGGCACTATTGAGCCTTCAGATCATCTGTATATTGTTGGATCGACTGTTTCTCATCTTTCTCTTGAAAATATCCCTTAGATTCAGGGGTCAGGCATGTTGGCTGGCCAATAAAACACAGTAATATCATGGTCAGCAAACCACTTGGAAGTGGTTTTTGCACTGTGGGCAGGTGCTAAAGTCCTGCTGGAAAAGGAAATCAGCATCTCCATAAAGCTTGTCAGCAGATGGAAGCATAAAGTGCTCCAAAATCTCCTGGAATGATGGCTGCATTGACTTTGCACTTGATAAAACACAATGGACCAACACCAGCAGATGTCACGGCCCCCCAAATCATTACTAACTTCAGAAACTTCCCACTAGACTTCAAGCAGCTTGGATTCTGTGCCTCTCCAGTCTTCCTTCAGACTCTAGTACCATGATTTCAACATGAAATGCAAAATTTACTTTTATCTGAAAAGAGGACTTTCGACCACTGTTCACTTGCCCAGTTCTTTTTCTCCTTAGCCCAGGTAAGATGCTTCTGACGTTGTTTCTGTTTCAGAAGTGGCTTGGTAGTCCTTTTCCTGAAGATGTCTGAGTGTGGTGACTCTTGATGCGCTGATTCTGGCTTCATTTGACTCATTGTGAAGCTCTCCCAAGTGTCTGAATCGGCTTTACTTGACAGTATTCTCAATCCCTGTTGCTTGTGCACCTTTGCCTACCCAATTTCTTCCTTCCAGTCAACTTTGCATTTAATATGCTTTGATACATCACTCTGTAAACAGCCACCACATTCAGTAATGACCATCTGTAACTTACTCTCTTTGTGGAGGGTGTCAATGATTGTCTCCTGGACCATTGCCAAGTCAGCAGTCTTCCCCATTAGTGTGGTTTCAAAGAACAAGAAGATACCCGGAATTTATACTGTAGGGATAGTCATTTAATGAAACTCAAATGTAAATATTCTAATATTTTGAGATACTGGATTTTGGACTTTCATTAGCTGTACACTCTAATCAACAAATAAAAAAAATAAATAAATAAAAACTTTTGAAATGTTTTACTTTACATGTAGGGAATCTAGTATAAATGAAAGTTTCATTTTTTAAAATAATATACAATAAAAACAATGCATTTTTCACGATATTCTAATTATATGACCAGCACCTGTATACTTTAAGCAAAATTGAAGAAAAAACTGGCGTGAAGTCATTTCAAACAAAATCAGGCCTAAACGAACTTCGTTTGGAGTTTGTTTCGGGAGTTCTTGCTTGCAACTTGCCAAAGAGAAATTTAAAAAGTTTGCTCTGACTGGTAAGCACCTTCTGTCATGTCCCCGGACTGATCTGTCCAATTTTCCCTGTCTCTTTCCTGTTTTTGTTTGTTTGGAGCACATGGGTTCAGCTTGACAGTTCACCATGTGCTTCGCTGTCGTTGTGCTGTCTTGATCCCGCCTCCTTGATATTTCATTCTTTACCTTGTTATTGTTTCACTCCCTTCACCTGTCAATTAAATCATTGCTCCCATATTTAGTCCCTTCTCGTGTGCTGTCTTGTGCCAGACCATAGTTTGTGCTCCAGGCAAGCAGTTATCCAGCCTCATCTTGTCTCATGTTTTGCTGTGTTGTGTTGGATTCTTTGCCAGTTTTGTTTTCATCTTTTAGTTTTTGTTTTCTTTACTACCATCCACCTTCTTTGATGTGGAAATCTTCTCCAGTTCATTTCTACTGTTTAATACTGTGATACTGCTTGCTTTAAAGCAATATATAAACATGTCTTGACTGGAATGCAGAATTGAAAAGCTCGTACAAACATATATACATCTTAACTGCAGTTTTCTCACTGCTGTCAGGCTACATACACAATGTAAAGTTTCAAGAGTGAAAACTGCATTTAAATTTGGGAGTGAGTCCCCTAAATTATTGTTCCATGTGCGTACATGACTCTCCCAAAACTGCGATGATTGACACCTTGGTAACAGGGGTGGCGTTTACGTATGGCAGAGTATGGCAGTTGCCATAACCTGGCATTTAGACAAAACAGGGCAAATAAACAGCTCATGATGCTGCTGGTTAGTTCTGTTGCTTGAGTTGGCTTTTGGCAGAAATTACAGCTTTGAAAAACAGCCTAACAGTGTAGGCTTAGGGTTGTTTCAGAATTTGCATTGATTTTGTATTGTTGTTAAGTCTGTGCATGTCCTGGACTCCGTCCATTCTTTTATCAGTGTTGACATGTCCACTTATTATTAGCATTATTGGGATTGTTGTTTAAACTTTCAGCAGTATTGAAATGTTTGCTAGCAGTATATCGCTGAAAAGGTATTTCTAAAAGGTATTAACTTCTTCTTTTTTTTTACCCCTAAGCAACCTTTTTACTGTAGTTAAAGGCATTTGCAGAAAACAAGGTTTGTGTGTGTCTGACAGTTCAGAAAGCTGTAAAGGGGACCTATTATGCCCCTTTTGCAAGATGTAATATACGTCTCAGGTGTCCCCAGAATGTGTCTATGAAGTTTCAACTCAAAATACCCCACAGATCATTTATTATAGCTTGTCAAACTTGCTCCTATTTGGGTGTGAGCAAAAACACGCCGTTTTTGTGTGTGTCCCTTTAAATGCAAATGAGCTGCTGCTCCTGGCCCCCTTTCCAGAAGAGGGCGGAGCTTTAACAGCTTGGGCTTCGGTTGTTCAACAGCAAAGCTGGAGATTCTCACGCAGAAAAATATTCGATTGTCAGTAGCGGTGTTCAGTCTAACATTGTTTAAATTGGAGTTGGACACTGACCTGAGGCTCAGGAAGAAGTTACAAATTTTATAATGCAACTGGATGTTTCTGAATGGTATATGAATAAATTTATGCAGTTGTTAAGTTGATTCATCTCATCTATTAGCATGTACTGTCATGTTAACATGTTTGTGAAGCAGCCCGGTGTAAAATAATTTAAGACCTTACTGACTTTCTTCGGCACATTTCCTTCATAAATAAAATTCAACCACAGTGTCCTCAGTGGCTCAGATGCAGAGAGTCTATGGAGACTCTTCTTCGTTGGTACATCCAATAACAGAACATTTGTAATGTTTTTTTTTTGGTGCAGACATTGTATATCTCCAGCTGCTACAGCTAGTGAACAGAAATGGCAGACTGCTGCGGCTCATTCAGGGCGGTATTTATCCTTATAGGGCAGATCATCTACAGTTATGGGCGGGGCTTCCCCCTACTCTTACGTAAGCACAACACAGAAGGGACCTTCTTCAACTCCATGTCAGTCATGGTCATGCTACGCTGATGTCACACTGTTTACTCATTCTCGTCATAATTGCAATGGTTCATATTAACAAATGCATTTTACCCTGCAATGATGGCTATAGATGGAACAAATTGGATTTCAGCCATTTAGTGAGGATATGTGTCTTGGTGTGGGCGTCTTGATGTAGGAAGCATTACTGTGTTGAATGAGATTTGTCTTCCTGGCCCCGTCTTTGGTTAATGAAAGCCCAATCTGATATAATTGGCATGAATAGCAAATACAACAGAAGCAGCAAGGTGACTTGACCAGGATGTACTCTCTTTGGTTGATTGCTGTTGAGTTGAGTGAATATAAACTAGAGACAAATCAGCGGTGGTTCTACACAGGCACCCATGCACTTTAACAAATGGCATCCCTACTTGAATGCATTCATGACAGAGACACACAACACATAACCAAAAGTCAACACAGAAATGGCTAAACAACTACAAAGGCTTTTCAAAGGCTTTTCTTTAGACAGTGCTTAAATGAGCAGACGTTGGTAGGCTGGTGCCGCAAGGACAGCTGTTTGCCACTCATTTACTCTCATCAAACCTCATTGTGCTATCTGTATTCTCTGAAATGCAGATAACACAATGAGCTTTGAAAGCTCTGAAAATAAATACCATGCACGCGTTTGCATTTTGCTTTGCCAAATCCCTTTGCGCCCATGATGTGTGTGTTTGATGTCTGCAGTTTGGCTATGCATTTCTGAGATTCTGTGTGTAAAGCTGCTTGTTGTTTGACAGAAACCACCTCAGCACCCTTTGTGTGACCCGGGGCAGTTGTCATGGAGACCGTAAACACACAGGGCTTTTAAACACTCACTTTCCCATCAGCTGTTCTTCCCATGAATACATTACAGTTTGTAACCTTATAATTACCTCTTTCTCTGTCTCTACCCCACCCTCTCTTTTTCTTTGTGTCAATCACCTGAGCTGTCACTATGTAAAATACATACTAAGGATTGATTGAGTGAGCATGCAATCTTCTCAAAATAGAAAGTGACTGTAAGAAAATAGTTATAGTATTGAAAAATTCTCATTTCCAACATCAGGGAAATGATTAAAAAGGTCCTATCAACTGGAGAGGTTGTTTGGGAGAGATTCAAGAAAAAAGAAATCCTCTGCTTTCATCCAAAGCGTATTCTTGGCCATACACTACTAGATCTTCTAACAGGACCGGGTCAGATTATGGTCAGATTAAACTAAAAAGAGCATTTTGGCAGCAAACCCACAAGATGGATTTGGTGCAAACATGGGTAAAAGAGTACCCCATGGCCACGGTTAAATACTGCTAAGTCTTTAACCCTCTGTATCTAAAACTGTTGTAGTTTTAGATACATGGCATCACGGATTCTATTAAATACAAACAAATAAAAAATCATAACCTGACTGCCTCTTCTAGAAATTTTATAATTGGCCATGGTTGGATCTTCTATCAGGACAGTGATCCCAAACAAACAACAAAATCAACAAAATCAGGCATTATAGCAGAAGATTCAGAGCTATTATCTTGGCAAAAGGAGATTGCAAAAAGTATTTAAAGACCCCCTGTGGTAAAAATCTAGTTGTTAATATGCTTTAAGACCATTTAAAACCATGTGTAAATTCATATATCAACACCATTGCTGAATATTTTCTCCTTAAAACTGCAGTGAAAAAAAGACAATCTCAAACCCTCGTTTGACTCTGACATTGTGAATGGGAGCATGGTTTGTGTAACTAGCAACACATTATTAGCGGTTTGATAACATATTCAAGCAAAAGGCTAATCGTATTAATTATTGTTATGTGTCTGATGTTGTAATAGTAGAGCGATACCGTTGTAAGCGTTTACCTCAGTAAATTGACCGAGTGGATCTCTGAGCTGGCATGAGCGAGTGGAGGCGGGGCTAGTTTGCATATTCATAGATTCACGTATAATAAATGAAGCAAGGGTGTAGAGTTACATTCAAGCTATTTTAAGGCATTTTTTTCACAGGATTTTTTTTTTTTTTAAATATGTCATTTTGGTGATCAAAGATGAATTGTAAGGGATGAAATTATTGACTATTGGTCAATAATTGTGGTCACTGTGTGTTGGAGAAAAAACGTTTATTTCATAATGAGATTTTCACACATTTTCAGTTGTCTTACTTCACAACCTTCTTTGCTCAAATTTACCAATGGTGCAATGACCCTGACTGGTGAATGTGATTTCACCAAGTAGAACATGTTCCTGGATCAACATTCTTATTGATCCTGGAACAACATTCCAAACAACCAATCAGATTTAAGGGATAGGTTTACAGTTAATGTCAAGTTTAGGCTTGACACAAGGGTTAGGATCTTCTGCATCAGTGATATTTATCCATCATTTCCCTCTGATTTTAGGGATAAGTTATGGGTAGGATTAGGGTTAGGGGTAAGGATAGGGATAGGACTATGTTTTTGAACAAGAATGTTGTTCCTAGAGGTCACTGTGATTTTGCCAAGTAAGACATGTTCCTGGATCAATATATTTTGTTGATCCTGGAACAACATTCCTGTCTGAAAATTTAGTTTTAACCCTATTCCTACCCCTAAACCTAATCCTACCCATAACTTATCCCTAAAATCAAAGGGGAAAGATAGGTGAATAACTTTGATGTAGAAGCACCTAACCCTGGTTGTAAACCTAAACTTGACATAAACTTGTCCCTTTGTCACGGAATGCACAGAGACAAGAAGTTAAGATCCAAATGCAGCTTTAATGGGGTAATCCAAAGACGTAATCCAGACAGGCAAGGGTCAAACTCCACAGAACAGTCCATACAAAAACAAGAAAAACACAAACAGAAGCCGGTGACCGTAAATGAAACCACAATAACAAAAGCAGAAACAAACCAAGTATAAACAGACAGACACTAATGATCAAACACAAAATAGCTGAGTGCAATGACGGGATAATGAGTCCGGGAAGTGAGTTCTGGGAAATGAAGTCCAAGTGTAGTGAGAAATAGTCCATGTTGGAGTGCCCGCTAATGGCTAACCAGGGCACTCCAACTGGTGATCATGACACCCTTAAATCTGATTGGTTGTTTGGAATGTTGTTCCAGGATCAACAAAGATGTTGATCCAGAAACAGGTTGTACTTGGTGAACTCACATTCACCGTAGAAGATGTTGATCCAGGAACATGTCTTACTTGGCAAAATCATGGCAACCTTTATACTGTTTAAGCAAAAAAATGTATCAGTGACCTCTTGATAAACACATTTATATTTGGTAGCTGTAGTATAAATGCAGTATATCACTCTGAACTGTTGTATTATTGAAACGTCAATGCCCACCCAAGATTTAAAATCCTCTCAGAAACTTGCAGTGATACTGAGAGGAACCATTAAATGGTTAGAAACACATTTTGCAAAAAGCCCTTGTTGACCATGGAAGTCATTTGCTGTAGCTACAGGAAGACCAGTCACCAGGTTCTATTACGTGAAATGTACAGTAATCACATAATAGAGCTGACATGAAAGCAGCACAGCCTTTGCTTTCTTGCACTCTGACACATTTGGTCGTCTATCACGACCTGCAAGTACATATGAGCTCCAGGCTGGATTATGGGATCATGTCAGAGTATAATGATTTTATTAATTGAACCAGGAACCCTTGTGGCTCCCAGAGTTCATAAAAATAAATCATTTACAGATCTAGTAAATTAGTTGTCTTGATTATGGAGATGGACATGTTCAGTAAGTGTGTCCGTGTTTCTTTCACCCATGTCTCTTCATGTCTCATTCCTGCTCATCTGCATAAAGATGGGTCTGTCTGCACTCTGTCTCTCTTTCTGTATTTTAACAAGCTGCCACTCCTGTGCTGATTGCAGTGGTAAAGAGTAATTAACTGAGGAGATAGAGAGAGATTGTTCAAAGAGTGTTATCTGCTTTCTCGCCAGCTGAAATCTGTGGCTAGAGTAATGGGATTGAGTTGGCTAGTCACCATGGCAGAACTACGGTAAATACTTAGAATATTAAAAAGTGGCAGGTAAGCTGCATAGCAGACAGGGATTACATGCAGATTTGTAGTGCCAAAGCCTCCATCAGGGGTTGTGCCATGAGTGACAAGCTTTCAACCACCATGCAAAACTTTGAAAAGGATGAATATATTTTCAGCATCACCATTATGACATGAAACAAGGCTGAAACACAAATGTGCACTTATACAGTTAATGTTTTGGCATTTATTGTTTTTAATAATAAACATTATTACTGCCACCTACTGGCTTCTTGCGAACTTGAGCTGTTTATTCATTTTATTAATTTGACTATTAATGCCAGAATAAATTATTAGTTATATATTAATAATAAAAAAAGTTAAATTACACTTGTTCAAAAGTTTTTTTTAAAGATTTTTTTTATTACTTTTATTCAGCAAGGATGCATTAAATTCATCAAAAGTAACAATAAGACATTTATAATGTTACAAAACTTTCTAGTCCAAATAAATTTGAAATTCTCACAGTATCACAGTATCCCAAAAAGTATCACAGTTTCCACAAAAATATTAACCAGCACAGCTGTTTTCAACATTGATAATAAGAAATGTTTCTTAAGCAGAAAATCAGGCTGCAAATTAGAATGATGAATATGAATAACGGTACCAGTGCTGATACTGGGAGATTATCGCACGGCTCTCAGCCAATGAGATTCGAGAATCAGAAAGAACTGTTGTATAAATTAAAATAGACAACAAACATTTTAAATTGTAATATTTCACAATATACATTTTTGATCAAATAAATGCAGCCTTGCTGAGCATAAAGAGAGTTCTTTCAAAAACATTAAGAAATGTTACCTAACCCAAACATTGAGGATTACTGCCATATCATAATACAAAGCTACCTACAAGTAGGTAAGTATATATTGAATTATATATGCTTCCCCCAGGATTTGTAACCGAATCCCTCATTAGTGCAGTGATATTATTTTCATAAAGTAGTGACAGATTTCTTGAGGTTTATATTGGGAAGTAATGCTTTTTATAATACGTAATATTTATCCTTTCGCTGTCAAGGTATATATATATATCCCAGTTGGTTTTTATGTGCTAGACACAATTATTTTGTAGTTTTGCTTCTGGGATGTGGCCTTTCATTACAGACTCTAAAATATATTGCTATCTTATATTTTCAAAATAAGCTCATAGTGGGTTCAAATAAAACAAACCCTGTCCCATGTATATATGATATATGTCCCATGTATATAGGCTTATTTGATATTTTCATATCAAATATATGAAACCTGCGTGTATGTGTGTGTGTTTCTACACACACACACACACACACACACACACACATACACATGCAGAATAGATCATACACTAAATAAAGACATGGATTTAAAGGGAACCGTAGAGTGCTTTTAAAAATCAATTAGATTAGATTTATTACAAGAGACTGTGTGCACCTGTGTGTATAATGTGCTTTTTTGCCCATAGTCGTGTTCCTCTTGCACTAACCCATGCTTCTATAATTGTCTTCATGCACTGATTCATCACATGCATTTTTGATATGAGGATGGCAGCCATTTTCCTCTCTTTCATCATCATAGAACAAGGCTCGCCAAAATCCACTTTCCCCTCACCTGTGCTCAGTACCAGCATAGATTACTTCTTATTAACCATCTCCTCACTATTGACCAGGAGCAGCGCCCTGGGCAATCAGACCAGGGTTTTTCCTATAGCTAGAATAATTTGCTCTGTCGTTAGAGATCTTGATATTGTTCTGTTCTCTGCTTTTCTTCCTCTAATGGTTTTTCTCTGTCTGTAATGTTGATTAACCCTGTGACCCTGTCTTAGACTATCGTCCTGCCCTCAAAAGCAGGCTGAAACTGAAATATTGATTCAATTCAATTTTTTATTGATTTGACTTTTTTCTTATAGCTTTTCTGTCCATTTTCTTTATGTGAAACAGGTAAAGACTAACCAAATTTTTGCTGCCTAGTGGTTGGAGAAGCAGAGAGCTTTAAAGATTTTCCTCTGGTTTAAGAGATGTTTACAATAAAACGATGTATGCCTTTACTTTAATTTTACAGTTTTTGTTGTGGGTGTAACACTCTGCTTTGAAATCAGAAAAAAAAACAAAAAAACATGAAATCAGATGTCTAGCAGTAAAGTTCACCCCCTGCTAGTTTTGTACGCCTCCATCATGCAGTGTTGGATGCTAACCACCGTTACACCTACGCTAATCAGCTCTACACTGAGTTGCCTCCATCCCAGAAGAACTAACTTCACCAAACAGACTAAATATTTAACTAACACAGTTTAAGAAGCACTCTTGAACATTCTGAATGCACATCAGGTCATTTTAGGTTTATCCATGGAGAGAGGGACTGTGTTGTTAGTGTGCTCTGCTGTTAGTGAAGCAAATGCTACAAAACACTATGCCAGTATGGTAAACTGAAGAAAATGATAGCTTGACACTTGTAACTATTAAACATTTTTTAAATTGTATGTTGGATCTTATTATAACCAAAGACAGAAGCTATAATTAGTCATTGTAGTCTTTCAGGTACCTCACAAGTTAACCATTTAGCCATTGCTGCATGCTGTTAGCTGATTAGCCTGCTATTGCAGCATACTTCTAGCTGCGTAACACTTTCAGTCATAAGTCACTTATAAATTATTAGTTAATGAAACATGACTATACATTCATAAATGATTAATAAGTTATATGTTAACATTTTATGAATGTTTTATTAATTCAGTTATAAGTCATTTATAAGTTATTAGTGATGAACAAATAATTTCCGAAACATGACAATACGGTCATAAATGATTAATAAGTGGTATGGGCTCACAATTTACAAATGTGTTGTAAGTTATCTTAAAAAATGTTTAAATCATGAAATAAATCAAATAGATCAGTAGTAGATGGTAATCATGAACAAATGATGAACAAACCAAGTTATCAGTTATTTAAATGTGTTGTAAGCTGGTCTGTGTTCAAAAGCACAAACAAATCATGAATTTATTTGTTTGAAGTGAATCGTTTATAAAAATCAGAGATCAGTGGGTTATGTTAAATCCTTTCACTCAACAGTACAGACTTGTGTTCTGTGTGGGATCTAGTGATAAAGTCAACCTCTGAACCGGTTTTATCATGCTCACAACAAATGACTCCATGTGTGTGAACAGCTGTCTAACCAAAGCACTTACACTGCAGTACACACTACAAAGTGTTCAACACCTGTTATAGATGATGTGTAAACACATGGATAAATCATTTACAAAGCTTTCTGCATCCCCTATTCTAAAGTGTAAAATATTCATCACTTGTAAATGTTACATATCATTTGTAGACCTTTCTTACCTGTTACAAATCATTTGTATATGTATACAAGTCATTTATAACGCTTTCTGCTTCCCCTTTTCTAAAGTGTAAACTATTCATCACTTGTAAATGTGTTACACATCATTTGCAGATCTTCGCAAATCAGCCAATAAGGAGTGAGGTTTGACGTCACTGCCGCAAACCTGTCGTATTGTTTGAAGCGCTAATTTTGAAAGTTTTAATGGATGAGACGGCAGATATGTACAATTATTAATGCTTAATGATTATATTACGGAATTAGAATCTTTTCCACACACGGTGGTTTCATATGACTTCTGAAGACTTGGAAAAAAATGCATGAAATAATGAACTACGTTTACGATCAGTTTATGGTGCATTTTCATGTTATGGTGAGGAGCTGTCCCATGAAAAACAAAATAAAAATTAAATGATTAAGTGCTGATTAAATGGTGGCAGATTGTTAATTTATTTATTAAAAAATAATGTAAAGTTTAGGCTTGGGTAAAGTGATGGAATGAGATGGATCATGTAACAGGAAGATCTACAAATGATGTGTAACACATTTACAAGTGATGAATAGTTTACACATTAGAAAGTATTATAAATGACTTTTATACATATACAAATGATTTGTAACAGGTAAGAAAGGTCTACAAATGATATGTAACATTTACAAGTGATGAATAGTCTACACTTTAGAATAGGGGATGCAGAAAGCTTTGTAAATGATTTATCCATGCGTTTACACATCATCTATAACAGGTGTTGAACACTTTGTAGTGTGTACTGCAGTGTAAGTGCTGACTGGTGAGGGTATAGACAGCTGTCTTCTCTGACACACATGGAGTCTTTAACTGCTGTGCACCTGATGTGAGCTTCAGTGGAAGGTAAAACCGGTTCAGAGGTTAACTTTATCACTAGATCCCACACAATCCACACAGAACACAAGTCTGTACTGATGAGTGAAAGAATTTAACATAAACCATCTGACTGTAAAGCATTTATAAATGTTTATCCACTTCAAAACAAATAAATTACTCTTGTTAAAAATAGTACTGTAGCATGCCTGCATGTTTGTGCTTTTGAACACAGACCAGCTTACAGCTTCATCAATAAATCATATACTGATCATTTACTAATGGTTTGTTCATCATTTGTCCATGATTCCCTACATTCCTGCTCTCAATTTGTTGTCATGGTTACTATTTATGTTGCACACCTGGTTCTGGTTAAGTTTGTCATTTCATTCCTGTGATTCCTGTTGGATTATCTTCTTTTGTTTCATTTATTAATAAAGTTTAACGGCTGATATTAAGATCCACCTCTCCCTGCTCTTCCATCATCTTCATCTGCCTGGCCCAACTTTACAATTAATTACTGTAGTTTAAGTTCTCTTGGAAATTTAATTATAGTCACTTTTGATCCTATGTATAAAGCAATTCTATATAAAACAGTTGTGGATTTAACATCAAAATTTAATTAGATGTTAAATTTTGATGTTAAATGTTAAAATGTATGTTAAATACTTGTGTTAAATACTTTGGTCAGTTCAAGAATAATTCATGTAATTTTATATTATTTATTTTAAAAAATTAAAAGGCCAGTCTCATGTCTATCCTTGTATTGTTTAACTGGCCGAAGTTGATATGGGATTTAGAAAGTAATTAGTAATAACTAATGCATTACTTTTTAGAGGGAGTATTACAGTAATCTAATTACACTGTTGAAGATGTAATCAGTAGCTAGTAATTAATTACTTTTTAGAGTAACTTACCCAACATTGATGGCAAGAGCTGCAAATGATTCTCTTCATGGACAAAAATGATCTAGTTTGGAACAACATGAGAGTGTCTAAATAATGACAGGATTTCAATTTTGGGGTATATTATTATTATTATTAATTTTTGAGAAACTGTTGATACTCATGACACTGTCTGGCTCTCAGTTTTGTTGGTCTCACCTTCCACTCACATAACCCACACACAGGCCAGACTCAAGGCTCTGCCTTGGCTGGCTTAGATTAGCCACATTAATTTAATTACATATGTCTTGTTTACACCAAATCTGATTATCATCAGGCAATGACATCATGGATTGCTCCCTTACTAGTGCATGAAAATCTCAACAAAGTTATCATGTGTCATGGCACTTCTGGTTATTTGTTTATTTTCATCTGAAGGCCTTGTTTGGCAGAACAGATCTTTTACATTTTATCAAGCTTCACTGACTTTATAATAACCTCTCTAAATCTGGTTCCAAGGGTATCAAAGGTGTCACGATTGCTTAAAACAATGCCATATATCTGGTTTACATTAGTTTTCACTTTTAAGATCGGCCTGGCTCAAAGCCAGAGCAGATAATTAAATTTAAACCTAATCAAAAGCCTCACAGAGAAGTTAAATGGCCGTGGTGGCAGTTTCTTTCTTGTTAGCTGGTTTGTCATTGTAGTGTCAACACAAAGAGAGGCAGCAGAGAAGTGAGGCATGTGTGAGAAAGACTGAACGCTGATTCATCTTTAGCATTGACTGGCTCAGTCTACCAGAGCAGCAGGAGGAGAACCATGCTGTGCTCAGCTTGAAAAGCTAATATCACTGTTAGCATGTTTGTGACCGGACTCAAAAATGCCATTTAGGGGAAACAGTATCATTCCTATCTTAGCCGTCAGAGCAGTTCTGTTTAAGGCTTAGCCTAGATGGTAATGGAATATTTTCCAACAAATATATTTTATAATAAATGTTGCAATGTTACCAGGTGTAATTTTTCTGAATAAATTTCTAAATATTTTGGAGCTAAAAAGTTTCCACTAATGTTCTCAAAGATTAGAAGTTTTAATTTCAAAATGCAGTACTTGACAACACAAAAACTTTGTTTCTTTTGAGTTTACATAGTCTAATGCACATTTTATACAGGTGACAGATATATCATTGACTCACTAAGTGTTTTTAAGTTCAATTAAGTGTTATCAGGCTGTTAAAATAAGGGCTTCTTATTTTGTCCGGTTGACAAAGGTGTCACAATAGAATGGTTGATTGCCATGAGAGTCGTTGGTTGTTATTTATGAGAGTTATTTCTCTTCTGAAATGAGCTTTGTCGCAGAATAAACTACAGTACAGGTATGTGCCAGATTTTCTGTCAATGATCTAAAGTTCAAAGTTTATACAGTAGATTTATGGAGCAGACTACAGCCCTCCATGATTTTATTAGTCATTATTAGACATGAAATAAGAAAGGAAAAAAAAAAAAAAACTGTTCAATGTTTAAGTACTTTTCTCTTGGAAATTTAATTACAATCACTTCTGATAAAATTTAACTAAATCCTGTGTATAAAGCAATTCTATATAAAACAGTAGTGGATTTAACATAAAAATTTAATTAGATGTTAAATTTTGATGTTAAATGTATGTTAAATACTTGTGTTAAATACTTCGGTCAGTTCAAGAATAATTTATGTATTTTTTTTAGAGTAACCCAACACTGATGGCAAGAGCTGCAAATGAAATAAGAAGAAGAAGAAGAAGAAGAAGAAGAAAAAAAAAACTGTTCAATGTTGTTTGGACCCCATTGACTTTCATAATATCTTTTGTGAAGAAATAGAAGCTAGTCATTCAAACAGATTTGGAACAACATGACTGAAATTGCTAATCTATTCATCATAGCACAGGTGTATTCTCTGTGGAAAATATTTCTTGGATCTTGGATGAGGTTTAATCTGTGTCTTGCACACTCGTCATGTTATTCTCGATATCATTAAGCATTTAATTATGAAAACACCCACACATGGGCATCATGCGAGTGTGTGTACTGACAGAATGTGTACATGAATTCATGCGTGTATGATGTGAGCATGTGTTTGAATTGTGTATTCCTGCACAATTATATGCACTCATTATTCTGTATTCCGTATGAGTGCTTTGGCATGTGTACACTCACTTGTGTGTAGGAATCCTCGTGGAAGGGTGTAGGTGTTTGTAGCTTTTTGAGTACTGAATTTAGCCCAGCTGGAGACAGGAAGGGGGACACCATGGCCACAGCCTGTCCAGATGGCCCTCCACCCAACAACGCAACTGACTGGCCAATTCCTCCTTCGTAAGGCTCTGAACTCACCATTAGTTCAGAACCTTTTAGAATGGAACATGCAAGGTATTTAAAGACATGTCCTTTGGTCTTGAATCACAAACCGATAAGTTTGTTGGATGAAAAGTGACTTTCTGTTTGATTTTTTCAACAGGAATTTTAAACATCCAGGCCACCATCTAATGGTTTCAGTTTTTAGCTGGGCCTTGAATAATGGAAATACAAAATTAGCTAATTAAAAAAAAAATACTTAGCTCAATCCTATTCTTAGCGAGTATGAATCTTCTGGCTTGGAGAGCTTAGTGTTAGCTTAAAGGGATAGTTCATCCAAAAGTGAAAATTCTGTCATCATTTACTCACCCTCAAGTTGTTCCAAACCTGTATGAATTTCTCTCTTCTGCTGAACACAAAAGAAGATATTTTGAAGAATGTGTGTAACCAAACAGTTGATGGGACCCCATTGCCTTCCATAGTATTTTTATTCCATACCATAGCTAAGCACTGCTAGCTTTATGTATATGTATGTATGTATATGTTCATAAATTTGTGCAGATATCTGTGTATAAATTTATAAGCATGCATATTTTGTAATTATTACAAATAATTTGTGATGTGATCGTACATTAATCTCGTTTTATATTAGTGTCAGGATCAGTAGTTCATGCTTCCATTTTTAACAGAGATTCGGAAGTCCCCTTCTCTTAGTGACATGATGACAAATGGCTGATGGATTTTGGCCTCTAATCTAATAACAGTCCTGCTAGAAAAGACTAATTAAGGTTTTCAAATGGAGAGAGCTGTGCGTGTATGGGATGGAGGCTTGCAGAAAGCCACATTCAGGCATTAAATATTGAATACAGCTTGCTTGAGGTTTATTTGGTATGGTACATCTAACATAATGGGCCCTGTTTTAATGATCTAAGCACATGATCTGAGGGCCCTATCATACACCTGGCGCAATGCGCAAGTGTTTTTTTTTGTTGTTGTTGCCAGTTTTAGCCCGATGCAATTATCATTTTCACGTCCTGTGCCACATTGTTTGAACAGCAAATGCATTTGCACCCATTTGTGCATCCATGGGCGTGCTGGTCTGAAAACGAGGTGTGTTCAGGCACATTGTTGGCGTGTTACTATTTTGAGGTAACTGAAATAGACTGCGCCATTGACCAAGTAAAACCTGGTCTGAAGTCAATGGCACAATATTTGTTTTGTTATTTAAAGAGCGTTAGTAGTATGCACATATATGCGGGTGCACAACGTGCATACACTCTGCTTATTACACACACACAGGGACGCGCAGTAGCACACAATTTTCAATGCCAAATATTAAAAATAAAAGGATTACAGTGTAAAAGATTATTATTGTGTGCATAAAGATAAAAATGCTTTCCAGCTTATCCAGTAAATGGTCTTCTTGATGGTATCCGTTTTGTTTCTGAGAAGGGTTCAGTTTTTCCGCTTGCAAATTCCGCCATGTAAATAGCAAGCGCAACTGGCTTTTAAAGGGAATGGGAGATGAATAGGGACAACACTTTTAGGCATATTACTAATGCGCTCTTTAAATAACAAAACAAATATTGCACCATTAGACTTTAGACCAGGTTTCAGTTGGTCAATGGCGCAGTCTTTTCAGTTGCCTCAAAATAGTAAAGCGCTAACAATGCGCCTGAACACACCTCGTTTTCAGACCAGCACGCCCATGGGCACAAATGCATTTGCTATTTAAACAATGTGGCGCAGGACGTGAAAATGATACAGTGGTGGTCAGAATTATTGGCACCCTTGGTAAATATGACTAAAGATGACTGTAAAAATAAATCTGCATTGTTTATCCTTTTGATTCTTAATTCATAAAATTAGCAAAAGTCTAACCTTTCACTGAAGAAAAAGAATTGAAAGTGGGGGGAAAGTCACATTATGAAATAAATGTTTATCTGCAAAACACGTTGGCCACAATTATTGGCACCCTTTTATCCAATAATTTTTGCAAACCTGAGTTTGGAGAACACCTGACAAGAGATCAGAGACCATTCCTTCATACAGAATCTCTCCAGATCCTTCAGATTCCCAGCTCAATGTTAGTGCTTCTTCTCTTCAGTTCACTCCACTCATTTTCTTTACGGTTCAGGTCGGGGGACTGGGATGGCCATGGCAGAAGCTTCATTTTGGGCTCAGTGACACATTTTTGTGTTGGTTTTGATGTTTGTTTTGGATCATTGTCCTAATGGAAGATCCAACCATGGCCCATTGTTGGATTTCTAGCAGAAGCGGTCAGGTTTTGAATTTTGCACCATGCATTACTACGATTTAGACACACGTCCTCTTCCAGGCAGATTTGTAACATCTTTAGTTAATTAGAACTTCTCAATTATTGCCCTGGTAGTGGAAATGGGGATTTTCAATGCTTTAGCTATTTTCTTACAGCCACTTTCTATTTTGTGAAGCTCAACAATCTTTTGCTGCACATCAGAACTATATTGTTTGGTTTTACTCATTGTGATGAATGTTTAAGGGAATTTGGCCTTTGTGTTTCCTCATGTTTATACTCCTGTGGAACAGGAAGTCTCGGCTGGACAATTTCATGTTCATGATCACCCTGGTGTGCTAAAAAAATGTAAATATGAATGGGAATATACTTCAGAGATATTTTACTCATAAAATATTCTAGGGGTGCCAATAATTGTGGCCAAAGTGTTTTGGAGAAAAACATTTATTTCATAATCTGATTTTCCCCCCACTTTCAATTCTTTTCCTTCAATGAAATGTTAGATTTTTGCTAATTTTATGAATTAAAGATCAAAAGGATAAACAATTCAGATTTATTTTTACAGTCATTTTTGATCATATTTATCAAGGGTGCCAATAATTCTGACCACCACTGTAACTATGTCGGGCTGAAACTAGCAAAAAACACTTGCGTCCCGCCTGGTGCCACATTGCGCCGGGTGTATGATAAGGCATAATGATTTATGCTTAAAACTTGATTCAATGATGTATTCTCTGCAAACAAGTCTTGGTAACTTATGCAGTTTTAATTTATTTTATATAAATACACTACTGTTCATAAGTTTAAGTGTCTCATGCTCCCCAAGGCTGCATTTATTTGTTCAAAAACACAATAAAAACTCTAATAAATAAAACTCTAATATTGTGACATATTATTACTATTTTAATATATTTTAAAAAGTAATTTATTCCTGTAATTGCCAAGCTGAATTTTCAGTATCATTACTCCAGTCTTCAATGTCACATGATCCTTCAGAAATCATTTTAATATGCTGATTTGGTGCTCAGGAAACATTTTATATTATTATCAACGTGGAAACGTGGAAAACAGCTGCTTAATATTTTTTCAGGATTCTTTGATTTTTTTTTTGTATCTATATTGCCCTTTTATGAACATTTAATAAACTGTTCTCCATGTATACACAGTAAATATGAGCATTGGAAGGTGATGAACTTTCATTTGAACTGAGATATTTTGGCACTATTTATTGTAATTGTGAAGTTCAGATATATGGGTTGATCCCGTAACAGAGCAAAAATTATGTCAGGAATGTCAGTTTAAATGCACTAAAATGTTTGTGTCTTACAGCTGGATAATCCTGATGAACAGGCTGCCCAGATTAGAAGAGAGCTGGATGGACGACTCCAAATGGCTGATCAGTTCACAAAAGTATGTGTTCCAATCTCATACAATTACATATGAAGCTGTAGGATACTGTTCTTTTCAGGGTTATAAAGTAGCTTATTCCAAGGCACAAAATGTCCCAATGTTTGTTTTGTCCCTCTTGGCCTGAATTGTTTTTTTTTTTTTCTCTCTCTCTCTCTCTCTCTCTCTCTCTCTCTCTTTAACACCTTGAATAGGCTGGCAGATTCCCTAAGTTTGTGTCCAGGGACATGGAGGCCATGTACATTGAGGAGCTGAAGTCATCAGTGAACCTGCTGATGGCCAATCTGGAGAGCATGCCAGTGTCTAAAGGTGGAGAGTTCAAACTGCAGAAGCTCAAGAGAGGCCACAACACCTCCATTATTGACATGGGCCAAGAGGACGAGAATCAGCTCTCCAAGTCTGATGTAGTTTTGTCTTTCACTCTGGAGGTACTTGTTCCTGCTTAACATTTCAGCCTGAATCAGAACATAGCATGTTCAAATAATATTGAGGTAGAAACATGACCTTTTAAAACTCTAAGGCCATGTTCACACAGCAGCAGAATACGGTTGTCAGTCCTGTATTTGAGTCCTTAATACGGTTCCGTTCACACACAGTACAGTTGGAGTGACAACCGCATTCTATAATCAAACTCACACCTGTACATTTTCAGGACTCACAACCGCATACTCTAAATATTTGAGGTGTGTGAACGGAACCGCATTGGACAACTAGTTGTCTGTCACGTCATACAGTAGGAGAGAGCTGCTCTGCTAATGGGTTTCGTGTATGTGGTTTCACTTTCGGTAACTTACAGCGAGGGAGAGCTAAGCATTGTGTCATCTGATGGTTTTAGATCCAGTCACTGTTCCCCACCCGAGCCGCTCCCATCAGTTTTGTATTACACACTGTAAAAAAAAATCCCAGTAAAATTTACGGTAAAAAAACGGCAGCTGTGGTTGCCAGAACTTTACCATAAAAAATACAGTAGCAACGTAAAAAAAAATCTGTTAAATTTACGGTAAAATAACGTATTTCATTAACTGATATAATGTTAATTTACCAACCTAATGAAGTACTAATATCTGTTTTGTACCTTTATAATACACTGACAGTCACCAAACACAGTGGTGATGAGAGTCACATGATTAATCAAAGTTCATCACAAGCAGATTTTCCACAAGCTGAGAAGGACAACACTAACATATAGAAGGAGCACACAGTGTCATTCACACACACACTAAACACCATCATGGTAACATGCATGAAATTTTAAAAATGCAATAAACATTAATTTAACAACATTAGATAAAACCCTAATGTACATAACTGATTAGAAAAAAATTAGTTATTTCAACGAAAATATATCAAATGTGAAGTGTCACGCAGGGAATTGTGGGAATGTCAATTTACAGTTTTTCACTGTAAATTTTACAATGAATTGTTATTTTTCACTTCCAAAAACTGTGAATTTAACGGTATTTTACCATAAAATTACATTAAATGTATCGTTAGATCTATTACAGTTATTCACCGTATATAGTACGGAAACTTTCTGTAAACCAATTGACAGTTTTTCACTGCAGCATTTTTATAGTCTTTTACTGTTAAAATCACGGTCATTTTTTACAGTGCATGCACGACTGAAATGCCTTGTCATGGGTGGCAGCGCGAGGTGCTATAAAGAACGTGAGATACGAGTGCAATGGTTATAGGTGTCCAGCTAGCGCATGTTTACATTGAAGTCCGTTAATGAAGATTTAATGGATGAACTCGCGGCTCAGCTGGACTCTGTCCTCTCTGTAAGAAAACACAGGCTTGACTCTCGTTGAACGTTCATACAGAGAGTATTCGAGATGCTGTTGTAAGTTGCTGTGTGAACGAGAAATTCGAGACTCACACCTGTAAGTAAATGCGGTTGTCAAAAAAATCCCAAAAACTGACAGTGTGAACGTGGCCTAAATTACTATTTGGATGGGCTTGATTTCCTTTCAATGCCTTTAAGGGCCATTTTGAGCAGTTTCTGGTATCAAACTGTCTTTGTTGATTTATTTTTTTCATTATGTCTCCAATTAAATTTAGCTGTAGTTAATGTAAATCACAAAGGACCAAATAAAAGAAGTGTTAAAAATAATATACTTACACATATTCAGATAGTCCTATTGAGGTGTAATTAGATTTCTCAAAGGATCCCTGAGACAAACAAATTTAGGTAATGAGGTAATTTTCTCCTGTTTTCTTTTTTGTTACCAAAGTCGTGTTTGAAAAACACAGACATTTGATTCGTTCAAGAGTAAAATCACGAAGTTCATCTGTGAAATGCAAAATAGGTTTATAGGTTTACTGTATATATACACTCTGCATTCAAGATCATGTAAATTTGTGTTCAAAATTTAGGCTGTTATTACTTAGTGGTTAAAGAGTCTCACAATTTAAAATGATAGTGCTTTTTTGAATTTCTCATCCATTACTTTTTGGCCTTGTTTCAGATCTTTTTATAACACTGAACTTTCCAGAATACCACATCTCATTGCCCACACTTAAGAAAAGCAATTTATATGAGCACATGAAACAAACACAAACACAGCATCAACTCTTTCCTTTTCACCACCATCTTGTTGTACAGAAGCTTGATTTGATAGAAATTGATTTGATCATCAGTCTAAAACAATGTCCAGATTAAATAATTGAATCTGTGATGGTCTTGACATTCATCACTGACTTGACATAGGATTTCTGTGTTCCCGTTTATCGGGTGAAAATGTAATTTGCACATTACAACATGTTGCATGTCACTGTCAAATATAACAGACCATGTTGGTGCATTAGCGATTTGATTTGCAGAGAGTGACAAATTGAAATTGTCATCTTCTCTTCATTCTGCAGGTTTAAAGGAGGACAGGAGAGTTCTGAATTTGTGTATGTGTGTGTGTGTGTGTGTGGGTGTGGGTGTGTAGACAAGCCTTATTTAGCACAAGCCACAGAGAAAATCCTGAGTGGCACTGACAGCCTGCTATAAAGCTAGCTTTAATCAAGTGACAGTATCTGCGAGGAGATATTCCCTGAAGAAGAGGGCAATAAAACCATGTGATGTATGTCGTGTGTTAACAGCTTGTTCCCCTTTCACTGATACCTTTGTGATGACGGCTTTATCTGACACATCTCCCATCCTCTCTCCTCATGCACGACTGCTGTGTGTGTGCTTGGATGAAGGTGGAACTTATCTCAAACGTCAAAGGATTAATTCCCCAAAATTAAAATTCTGTGATCATTTATTCACCCTCACGTTGTTCCATACCCAAATTACTTTCTTTCGACCAGGGAAAATAAATTGAGAAATTCTGAATAATGTGTTTTTCCCTCATTAAATCAAAATTGGTTTTGCCATTATGGAAAATGTGTTTACGTAATGTCCACTAAAAAGTGTACTATTATTTATATTTTCTCCCCAGCATCTAGTTCCCTTAGGAGTCGTCTCTATAGATCTCCTCTTGTTTTCCCCACAGGTGGTGATTATGGAGGTACAGGGTCTGAAGTCTTTAGCTCCAAACCGGATTGTTTACTGCACCATGGAGGTGGAAGGTGGACAGAAACTTCAGACTGACCAGGCAGAGGCTTCCAAACCAACGTAAGTCTGGCAGAAAAAATCTTTTTGTATGTTCTCTGCATCAATAATATTATATTGAATCCAGCTTCCCTTCTCAGCAGAAGTTCATGCACTGAGGAAGTTTTGAAGAGTCATTACACTGTCATGTATTAGAGCCTCCAGGCCTTGAAAGTTGTTGTCTGGAGTAAATGATTCTCTTGCAGACTAATTAAATCAGTCAATGTACACTAACCTACAGAAACCTGTTGAGGTTTGATTGCTTGTCTTCATGCATACAGGCACATTCCCACTGAACCGTTCATGTTATTTAGAGCTAGAGGAACTTAATCTCAAATCCCATCAAATGCTGTTTGCTGTGTGTGTGTGTGTGTTTGTGATTTAGCTCATTACATGATCAGTTGATCTTATTATTTTGTACACAGTAGGCTCATTCTGTTTGTGGTGAGCTGTAACGCTTAATGATGAAGTAACAATTCTGGGCATGTAATCAACACTTACGAAAACCGTACGCTGATCGCATTACTCAACTAGACATTGCATTTGTTTGTGTGTGAGGAGACTGATCCAAGTGTAAGAAAGTGAGGAAACATGCAACACACACAAATTCTCACACCTTTTACTGAACATGCACCCACTCAATTGGTCAGCTTACACTTAACACTCTTAATCAATGTGCATGCTGTATGATTTTTGCTACATTTCTTGTTGTAGAACAAAGTCTCTTGTTAATGAGCGTTCCTTTTAAGTGAAGATCTTACTATCAAAATGACAACATAAGCAGTCAACTATTAAAGCCTGTATCTACCTCAGAGTATATGCAACTATATATCTCACAATTGCAATTTTGTTTCTTATAGCTGAGCTTATCCGCTTGTTAAGTCGTGACGTAGGGAACGCGGTTTCTGGGTCCAAGCCTCGACTCGTTTCACTTGAGAATGGCATCTCGATGGCCGTTTATGAGTGCTATTTATTCATATTAAACATTTAACATTTTAAAGTTAAACATTTAAAATACAGTCTACACAACATTCTCCGTGTTCACAGCGTCACAGACATTAATATTTTAACGATTTATAAAAGATGAATTACTGTCTGGCCATCTGGGATTTTGGTATGGAGATTAAAATTTTTTAGTAGTATTACACCACATCATGTGTATATATTTGCACTATTTCTTGTTTTCTTGTGGTATGAGATAGAGCGTTTGGACCCAGAAGCGCTGCCGCGAGACGTCAGACATAGCAACCGAATATCTTGCAATACGACTTTTTTATCTCACAACGTGACTTTCTCAGAACAGATCTCTTTCAATTGCGGATTTGTTTCTCATAACTGACGTTACAGTATGTCAGAATGTGACTTAATCATTTACATTTGTAAAATCTTGCAGTTGCAACTGTTTCTTATAACTGACCTTATATCTCACAATTGCGACTTTATTTCTCATAATTGACTTTATATCACACAGTGTGACTTTATATGCCGCAATGTGTCTATATCTCACAATCATGACTTTGTTAATTGTTATTGTGACTATATCTCACAATGTATTTTTTTAAGGCAGAGGCTATCTAAGGGAAAATTGTGTTAAATGCTATTTACACTAAGTGAAAATAGCAGTATTTGCTTTGCACTAAGTGTAAATAGTAGTGAGATGCTATTTATGCTTAGTGCAAAATAGTGGCAGATACTATTTGCACCTCAGTGTATTGTAGTATATTATAAAACTATGCAATAATAACAACATATTCAGTGTACATGATTATGTTTATTAAAATCAGAAATGGATGTTGCCTTATTGGGACATTACTTGTGCCTATCCCTAAAGCCCTCCCCTAAACCTACCCTTAAATCGAACCATATTGAACCTGTTGAACAGTAACAGTAAAGGTGTCCTCGAAGGTCCAGGAAGGGAGCCATGGTTTTGAGCGTGGCAACGCACTGATGAGTCAAAACATTGATGTAGGTCCTCTTTGTGCCGACAAAACTGGACAGACCATCCGAACCATAAACTCAAGACCTCTGAAAGTGTCCTGTGGTATCTAGCACCAAGACATTAGCAGCAGATCCTTCAAGTAACGTAAAATTGCAAGGTGGAGCTGCTATGGATAGGCCTTGTAAATTCAGCACATCCTACAGAGGCTCAATAAGATTGAGATCTAGGGAATTTGGAGGGCAGGGCAACAGTGGTCATGTTCCTTAAACCATTCCTGAACAATGTGTTCAGTGTGGCAGGGTTCTACATCCTGCAGAAAGAGGCCACTGCCATCAGGGAATACCATTGCCATGTACCTAGTTTGCAACATTTATGTAGGTGGCAAGTGTCAAACACATGAAAGGCTGGACACAGGGTTTCCAAGCAGAACATTGCCCAGAGCATCAGACTTCCTCCACCATCTGTCATCTTCCCACCATGTATCCCGGTGGCATTACTTCCCCTGGTAAATTGCGCACACGTACACAGCCATCCACGTGATGCTAAAGAAAACGGGACTGATAGAACCAGGCTACCTTCTTCCACTTCCTCCAAGGTCTAGTTCTGACACTTTTGTGCCCATTGTAGGTATGTACTGTGTGTTGTGACACATTCCTCCCATAACCATCATTACAATTTTCTGTGACTTGTGCCACAGTAGACCCTTCAGTCGGTTCCGACCATACCATCTTGTTGCCCTCACACATCGATGAATCTTCCAAGTGAGGGATGTGACGTGTGGCCAAGTATGGTGTCCCATATTCGGAATTTGTGAATCCAAGTGCACGCACAGCAGTGAGTAGTGAACACACACCCAGAGCAGTGGGCAGCCATTTTGTTTTGTTTTTTGCTGTGGCACCTGGGGAGTGATTGGGGGGTTAGGTGCCTAGCTCAATGACACCTCATTTGTGGGTAATGAGAGTGGAAGAGAGCACTGAATTCACTCCTGAGACTTGAACCCACGACCTTCGGGTTACAAGTCAGACTCTCTAATCATCCAACCATCTTGGATGTCCAACACTCTGTCGCCGGTTTGTGGTTTTTCCCTCATTGGACGACTATTAGTAGGTTCTCACCACTGCTGGCCATAACAATTTGGCCCTTGTCGGAGTCTCTCCAGTCTTTACTCCTGCCCAGTCCTCCTGCAACCAACACGTTGATTGCGAGAACTGATTGTTTGCCTACCATATAATCAACCCAGACATTGACATGTTAAATTTTGTGTAAATGAGTATGTCAGAATGTGACGGTAAGAGACTGATGATGTAAAATGCATAGTCAGTGCTGTCAGTCATGACCACAGTCTGCAAAGATGTATACTGCACAGCCTGACGTACAAGACAGTTGATGTGCCTTGGCTTTTGCCCACGATTTCACTAAGGTCAAATCATATAAGCTGACTAGCAACAATTGTAAAATACAGAAAAAACTGCATGGCGTACAGCCAGCTTTACACACACACACACAAACAAAAATGCTCATATCCACTCTCTTTCAACTGAAAATACACAGTTGCTCAGATCAACGAGCTCTCACTTTCACAGACACATTTGGCTCACATTTCTCCAGGGCTGCTGTAATGCTAAAAGCCTGCTGGGTCTCAGGGGTAGAGCCGTGTGAGGATGAATGAGAGGGAGTCTGGGAAAGCAAAAGAATGATGGGAAACATGCATTCTGTACCTGTTTGATCAGACACCTTAAGATTGTGGGGATTGATCCTAACACATCTCTTTAATTAAAGGGCATATGCTCGCTTGTGAGTGTTTGAGTGAGAGAAACAAGGAAGTAGATAAAAACAGAGAAAGAAAGCCTGCAGCCTCTGAGTCTGCTTGGGGGTTAGAAGGATGCTACAAAGACCTGCTTTAAAATGGCATTTGCCTTCATAACCGCACTTGTATAAATGGGGAGTGGTTATGATGAATGAAAAAAAACAATTTTTCAAATCATATTTCACTCAGATTGGTCCTGTGTTTGGATTCGAGGGCTCAGATTGTGTTTTTCAGGCAGCAGTTTTTAGTGATTGAATGCTACCATGACCCCCTGTTGAACCAGCCTTACATAAAAACTAAGAAAATGAAAGGGCTGTTGACAGTAGGTCATATATCAAACCTGCCTTGTTCTATAAGGGAGGGAAACAATGCTAAATGTAGCTAACCATATAATTGTGCAAAGTTAGGATAAGCACAAATATTTGTGCTTAAGGAAATGCTACCAATATATGTCCAGTCAAACTCACACTGCAGATTCATCTGTCAGCAATTGGTAGCCAAATTATGCATAAGCCAACATGGACAGGTTGTTTGACATGCATGACCCAATCATGAAAAAAAATATGCAGAGTGAAAGAAAATATGACCCAGACATTAAACGCGGGTTCACTTGCGATGAGGGCGAAAATGGTTCGTGCTGCTGCCCGTAATGTGTTTAAGTGTTGAACTTTTCATTATATATATATATATACTTTATATATTATATATATGTACTTTAAGTAAGCATATATGCTTTAAACACAAAACTCTTGTGATTTGAGAGGAAGGCATTAGTCTTATATGTGACTGGCCATGTTTCTGTTCTATTGTGTCACACTATTGTTGCTCTAGGCGCTATGGATTACATAATTCAGAGAGCTTTGCTGAGGAGTGTTTTGTTGTGTGTGTGTGTGTTTTTGTTTTGTTTTTCCCTAGTGTGTTACTTGTGATATAGATCAGTAATATAGATTACTGTTTCTCTACCACATGGTTTGGGGCTTTAAAGCAATGAATTTTTGTATGTTTGGAATAGTTTTTCAGGCAATCATTTGGCAGTCACACATGTGACTCACTAACAGCTACATTAACACTTTATACAGAGGCTAATAATATTATTTGAGTGGAAATTAAAGATTAAATGAGTTTTAAATACATTTTATTTAAGATTTAATTACTATTCATTATTATTATTATTATTATTATTCTTGTAGTGAACAGCTTAGAATAAAGATCTACAAATGTATGATAACCAAGAATGTTATTTGGTGCAAATTTCTATTTGGTTTTGTTTATTGTACAACAATTAGACAAAACATTGTCTCAGGATATTGATTTATCATGTCAAGAGAGGATAGCTGGTCCAGGGGCACATGGACGTGGTCAGGTTTTGGTGTGTACAGTTTGACTGAAGCTCAAAACTTCTCATTAGGCATCATAAAATATTGATGTGGTGTATATGTAAATGTGAGCTCTTATACTGCCACCTACAGGCTGTATTGGTACTAGCAGCTTAATGCTCTGTGATACAGTGAATTTAATTTAAATGCAAATGAATACAGACATATGGCTCTCTGGCAACACTGATATGACAGTTTCTTTATTTAAAAGAAAGAAGCATTTGTTCAAATTTTATTTGTTCAATCTTCAAAAAGATTATGCAGAATATGTTGCATAGCCAGCTAAATGTGTCAAAAAATACAGTAGTATCTTAAAAGTTGTTTTATTTGTGTGTGTGTTATCTGTGTGAAAGTTTGAAAATATATTCTGATATGGCTAATATGAAAATGTCAAATGAGACTCATGCAGCCAAACATAGAGCTCAGTGAGTTTCACAAATCTTATTTATCAATTTCTGAAAGCAACATGTAATTTATGGTAAAATGAAGAGTTAAAACTTCAGTAATATCTGCCTACTGGACTTTTTAATCGGTCAGAAAAACATTTTGGAATGTTTGCAAGTGGAAGGGAAAAGAAATGTTTTTCATGTTAATACTTCTTTTATGCTTGAAGTCCCGTTAAAGTCGATCTCAACAGAACATAGGTATAAATAAAACAATACCTTCATTTTCTGTCTTGCTGTCAGGATTTAGCCATGTTCCTCTGGGACCTGTTGTTAGAATTGAAGTGGTGATCCAATTACAGTGAGATTTTATTATTATTAAATGAACATGTCAGGCTTTGAGCACTTTAACCTGCTGAAAATATGTGCAAGACATGGAGCCAGTGTCTGAATGTCTCTGACGTGAGTGCGGTTATGTTCTTCTGTGTGCAAATGGTCACATAGTGATGACTCATTGAGCAAATGAGAGAAAACCAGTGTTGCCAGATTGGGTGGACGATTTACAGCACAAAAGCTCATAACCCGCCTACTCCAACAAAAAAACGCCCAAAACTTAACTGTCAACATAATGTGATATAATTGTTTTTCATGTCAATCAATGTTGATATGGGCCATTTTTAACTCCTTAAACAAAATAATGATGACAAAATAATATAAAAATAGATCAATTTCCCAGGAAAACGGATCAAATCAGGGCAAATACATTAAAGAGAATTACCAAATATGACTAAAATGACCAGACTATGTCAAAACGACATTCAAGAAATTAACCAATACCCTCAGAAAAAAAATGCATAATTTTCAATGTCAGCAGTCAGAATAAGCCAATTTAAAGCAACATAATTAGCAGGTATTTCACACTAGTTTATGCACACACAGTGACAGTCAAAATGGTCATTCATTATACATAGGCTACTGTACAATAATCCGACAAAAAAAAAAAAAAAAAATTGCTTACCTTCATGTTGCACTTTAAAGGGGACCTATAAAGCCCCTTTTAAAAGATGTAATATAAGTCTCTGGTGTCCCCAGAATGTGTCTGTGAAGTTTATCTCAAAATACCCCACTGATCATTTGTTATAGCTTGTCAAATTTGCCCCTATTTGGGTGTGAGCAAAAACACACCGTTTTTGTTTGTGTCCCTTTAAATGCAAATGAGCTGCTGCTACCAGCCCCCTTTCCAGAAGAGGGTGGAGCTTTAATGGCTCACGCTTTGCATACTAAACAACAACAAAGCTGGAGAATCTCACGCAGCCAAAATGTCGATTGTCAGTAAAGGTGTTCAGCCTTACATTGTTCAAACCAGAGTCGAACACTGATGGAGAGGCTCAGGAAGAAGTTACAACTTTTAGAATGCAACTGGATGTTTCTAAATGGTTAGTGGATAAATTTATGTAGCTAATGTGGAGTTGCCGTCATGTTAATCTTGTGCAAATCCAGCGTTGATTGACCTTTGTTTGGCGAATGACAGCATGGTAACAACATTGTACTACAACTCCTCCTCTTCTCTAAAGCAGCCCAACATGGCCTCACCCCCTTTGTGAGGCCCCCCCGGGGCAGGGTTTACGTAAATTTTGGGGTTTGTGATGTCACCAACCCAGGAAGAAGCTCATTGTAGCTTCTTCCGTTTGTTGTAGTCCTTAAAAAGTGATCTCTGTAAAAGAAAATATCTCCCTTTGCATTGAACTTTGAGCATCGTAACCTTGCAGATGTTGTTTATGCTCACACAGCAACATTACACATTAACTAAAGTTAAAAAAGTAAAATCAAATCAAAGACCCCTTTAACTTCAGGCAGAACTACAGCATGTCTTTCGTAGGCTACATAATACATAACTTTGCACAGTCAAAACTATTCAGCAGCTTTCAAGGATATGTCTGGACAGTTTAAAAGATGTTCTGATGCAGGATAGGATCATATAGTCCCATGTTCAGTTTCAATTTTGATTAAATTATGCAACTGTGCTCTGATTTAAAGGTTCCCTCGAATGAAAAATTGAATTTATCTTGGCATAGTTAAATAACAAGAGTTCAGTACATGGAAATGACATACATTGAGTCTCAAACTTCATTGTTTCCTCCTTTTTATATAAATCTCATTTGTTTAAAAGACCTCCGAAGAACAGGCGAATCTCAACATAACACCGTAACAGTCGGGGTGTACGCCCCCAATATTTGCATATGCCAGCCCACGTTTCCAACATTATAAAAGGCATTAGACAAGGGCAGCCAGTATTAACGTCTGGATCTGTGCACAACCAAATCATCAGACTAGGTAAGCAAGCAAGAACAATAGCGAAAAATGGCAGATGGAGCAATAATAACTGACATGATCCATGATAACATGATATTTTTAGTGATATTTGTAAACTGTCTTTCTAAATGTTTTCATTAGCATGTTGCTAATGTACTGTTAAATGTGGTTAAAGTTACCATCGGTTATTACTGTATTCACGGAGACAAGAGAGCGGTCGCTATTTTCATTTTTAAACACTTGCAGTCTGTATAATGCATAAACACAACTTCATTCTTTATAAATCTCTCCAACAGAGTAGCATTAGCCGTTAGCCACGGAGCACTATCAAAACTCATTCAAAATCAGAAGTAAACAATATAACAGTATACAATACTCACAAGATCCATTTTGAGGGTTATATTAGCTGTGTAAACTTTGTTAAGGCACTGTTCAAGGCAAGCGCGAGCTCTGTGGGCGTGGACCACGGGATTTAAAGGGGCCGCAGCATAAAATCGGCGTGTTTATAATGATGCCCCAAAATAGGCAGTTAAAAAAATTAATAAAAAGAAATCTATGCGGTATTTTGATCTGAAACTTCACAGACACATTCAGGGACACCTTAGACTTATATTACATCTTTTAAAAACATAATCTAGGGCACCTTTAGGAGTTACAATGATATTAACTAAGAGCTTCCGCGTCATCTCCCTCCACAGGTGTAATTCACGTTTTGAGAGTCACTCTCCCACTCTTTATCGTGTAACTTATATTTAGGCCATTCTGACATTCTGACATTTTTATCCAATTAGCCTATAGATGTTTTAGATGTTAGCCAATTTAGATGTTTGAAAACTGCCAAACTGACCCCAAACCAGCCCAAATTTTACCTGCACAATCAAATTCAAAACTGCCCAATCTGGCAACACTGGAGGAAACGTATGTGTAGTGTGAGTGTGTGTTTGTACCTACATAACCATTTTGGGGTCCTGGTATTCCCTATGTTATGAATGACATAAATGGCATTTTAAAATTGAAAACAGTTACTTTAAATTGTAATAATATTTCACAATATTACTGTTAGGTAAAAGATATCATCTACTGTGCCACAGGCAGCTGCTGATACTAAAAAGCAGTTCACAGTACACATGCTGTGCCCAGTGGCTGTAGCCTTCAAGCACACAGCAAGTCAACCGTTTTTCATGATCTTGTATTTATGGCATGCTTGCTAACAGCGTTTATTATTTCTTCCAAAGAGTTTGTTTCAATGCCATGAGCCAAATATGCATCAGACATCTCTCCTGAGACACTGATGCGAAAGAAGGTTGAACGGCACTGTACACAGATACATACACAAACGTACATAAAGACACAGCGTCCATGTACCCTCAGCTTCACCCCAGGCATTCTAGAGGGAGCCAGGCTCAGAAGGGGGTTGCCATGGAGACCCGTTTACTGCTCTCTGTTCCCCCGGTGCACTGTGGCCAGATGATTGCCCCCCTCATCTCAAGGGATCACAACATACACACACACACCAGCAGACTCACATGCTCACACATACACACACATGCATCACACTTTCATGTGCACACAGTCACATCAAAACACACACACACACACACACGTCAACAAAGCCACAGTACTTGTCCTGTTTATTCAGTCTTTCTGCACAAAATAAAAGGGACTGGGTGATCCATTTAGAGTTATTTATGTAGACACACATACTACCTCAGATTCACCTCATAATAGTTTTTTTTAGCTTCTTGTTGGATGTTTGCTACTGTATGTTATTAATAGGCACTGTAGATTCAGGCTTGTCTGGCTATCACCAGACCAAGCTCAATTTAAAATTGAACATTGGTCTGGAGAGTCTGTATGTATTTTCTACTGCACAAGAGGCGTGATCAACGAGCATTATTCACGCAATTGGATAGTCCTTCAACCAGTCAGATCAACGATCCGGGTGACGTACTTTGCAAAGCGACGCGAAAACTCCAGACGGGTTTACTTTGTATTGGTTTGTAGCATTGATCAGCGGTTTGCAGAAGCAGCAATGGCATCGAGCGATTTTTGCAGGTTGTGAAAAAAAACATGAAAGTGAGTGGTATTTACACCCACTCGAGCGATTTGTTTGAACTAAAGAAGTCATTCAGCATCGTCGAGAGGTTAAAAGGAATTGGTTCGACGGTCATGCTTGCCGTCACTTCTCTATCGTCATCGTGTTATACCGCCAATAGCGAGCAAGGTGGATAAGCCAGTCTGTGATTGGTTCCCGCAAAAGTGTAACAGACGCAGTAGAAATGAATGTACGGGATTCCAGACTGAGTTGCCGGGCGAAATCAAATCGCCGGCAGATCAGGCTGGGTTTACCCAATCTATATTCAGGCCAGATTCAATCCTATGTCTCCCACATAGGTACCACTTATTAATGTGTGCTTGCCATCATCGTAATGTAATAATCAATTATGATGACTATAATAAGAATTAATAAAAATGTGTTACAGAGACACTTTCAGATTACACACACACACACACACACACACACACAGCACACTTACATTATATTATCTTCGGCCCCACTTTATATTAAACATCTTTATCTACTAACATTTTAAAGGGTTAGTTCACCAAAATATTACATTTCTGTCATTAATTACTCGCCCTCATGTTGTTCCAAACTCATAAGACCTTCAGAACACAAATTAAAATATTTTTGATAAAAACCAAGGTTTTTTTTTTTTTTATCTCCCATAGAAAGCAATGAAATGACCACATTCAAGGTCTAGAAAAGTAGTAAAGACATCATTAAAATAGTCAACGTGACTACAGTGGTTACATTAAAAAAGTGACAGCGGTGCATTAATGCGGCCCAGGCTACAGCATTCGACGTACGTCCAAAAAGCGTTAACTTTGGCAACGTAGTATGCGGCATGACGTTCACGTTCTACACAATGACATGACATACTAAGTGTTGTACATCATGGCGTAGTGTAGAATCTCATGGCATTGTGTACTACTATGCGGAAGTTAACGCTTTTTGGATGTACAGTACAGTCCAAAAGTTTGGAACCACTAAGATTTTTAATGTTTTTAAAAGAAGTTTCGTCTGCTCACCAAGGCTACATTTATTTAATTAAAAATACAGTAAAAAACAATAATATTGTGAAATATTATTACAATTTAAAATAACTGTTTTCTATTTGAATATATTTCACAAAGTAATTTATTCCTGTGATGGCAAAGCTGAATTTTCAGCATCATTACTCCAGTCTTCAGTGTCACATGATCCTTCAGAAATCATTCTAATATGCTGATCTGCTGCTCAAGAAACATTTAATGTGTACAATTGTACAAAATATTTGTGTACAATATTTTTTTTCAGGATTATTTGATGAATAGAAAGTTCAAAAGAACAGTGTTTATCTGAAATCTAATCTTTTGTAACATTATAAATGTCTTTACTGCCACTTTTGATTGATTTAATGCATCCTTGCTGAATAAAAGTATTCATTTCTTTAATTTCTTTTCAAAAAAATAAAAATAAAAATTCTTACTGACCCCAAACTTTTGAACGGTAGTGTATAATGCTACAGAAGCTTTGTATTTCAGATAAATGCTGTTTTTTTAACTTTCTATTCATCAAGGAATCCTGAAAAAAAAAAGTACACAACTGTTTTCAACATTGAAAATAATCATAAATGTTTATTGAGCAGCAGATCAGCATATTAGAATGATTTCTGAAGGATCATGTGACACTGAAGACTGGAGTAACGATGCTGAAAATTCAGCTTTGCATCACAGGAATAAATTACTTTGTCAAATATATTTAAATAGTACACAGTTATTTTAAATTGTAATAATATTTCACAATATTACTGTTTTTTACTGTATTTTTAATTAAATAAATGTAGCCTTGGTGAGCAGACGAAACTTCTTTTAAAAACATTAAAAATCTTAGTGGTTCCAAACTTTTGGACTGTACTATACATCGGAAGCTTGTTATTTAATTTTATAAAGTTGTAAATAAGGATACTTGTTTTACACAAACGATCCGCATAGATTTGCTTCAGAAGGCCTTTATTAACCCCCTGGAGTCGTATGGATTAATTTTTTATGGATGGGTGCATTTTATTTTGTCCTCAAAATTTGGGCAGCCATTCACAACCATTATAAACCTTGGAGGACTAAGGATATTTTTTAAATATAACTCCTTTTGTGTTCTCACCCTCAAGCCATCCTAGGTGTATATGACTATCTTCTTTCAGAAGCCCAAAAAACTGCATCCATCCATTATAAAAATAATCCATACGGCTCCAGGTAGTTAATAAAGGCCTTCTGAAGACAAGTGATGGGTTTTTGTAAGAAAAACATCTATATTTAAAAATGTATTAAGTATAATAACTAGGTTTCGCCAGACGACCGTACGTACACTGTGCAAATCGCCAAAAGAGTAACCCCTGATCCGATGAATGACGTAGGATGTAGGAGTATTGTAAGATTAGACGCCTCTCTCGGTTCAAACAAATAGGGCTGGGCAACAAACTCAAGCTCCTCTTCTCTTCTATCAAAATCCTCCAACATTTCTCTTTAAAATTTCTCGTTTTAGACTGCTAATTCGTGACTGGTGTTTTTTTGTTTGTTTTTTTGCTGTATCCTCTGAGCTTCCGTGTTCATCATTGTGTCATGCGTCGGGTCAGAGGTCACTCTTCCGCCGCAAATCCATGCGTACAACCGTCTGCTGGAAGCTAGTTATTATACTTAATAAAGTTTTAAATATGGATATTTTTCTTACAAAAACCCATCGCTTCACTTCAGAAGGTCTTTATTAATCCTCTGGAGCTGTATGGATTATTTTTATGATGGATGGATGCATTTTTGGGGGGTTTCAAAACAGGCACCCCCATTCACTACCATTATAAAGCTTGGTAGAGCCAGGATATTTTTAAATACTGTATATCTCCGATTGTGTTTGTCTGAAAGAAGATAGTCATATACACCTAGGATGGCTTGAGGGTGAGTAAATCATGGGATAATTTTCATTTTTTAAGTGAAATATCCCTTTAAGTTTGCGGTCAGTAAGATTCAGAAAGTATGCAATACATACATCAAAAGTGATAGTAAAGACATTTAAAATGTCTATTTCAAATAAATTATGTTCTATTAATCAAAGAATCCTGGAAAAACAGTTTAAACCATGATATAAACTCTCTGTCTCTCTCTCTGTTTAGTTGGGGTACTCAAGGAGACTTCACCACCACTCACCCACTTCCAGCAGTAAAGGTGAAACTCTTCACGGAGAGTACAGGAGTGCTGGCACTGGAGGACAAAGAGCTAGGACGGGTCAGACACACACACATACACACACTCACACATGCTGAACCCATCACAGTTCATACTCACACAGCTCTTTAAGCAGTCAGCACTGATCTGAGCTCAGTTCTGCCATCAGGAGGTGATCGGCACTAAAATGATTTTGCTAAGCTCTCCAAAATGAGGAGCCCCCCTGCGTGCCTGTAGCTGTTCTAATGGATTTGATCCAGTGTTGAGTCAATGAGGCATAGAGTCTCTCTTTTCCTCTCTCTCTCTCTATCACTCATTCTCTCTAAACAATAAGCCTGCACTGATATAAAAACAGAAAGATAAGGTGCTGATGTCGGCTCTTATGCAAATGATAGATGACTTCAAAGTGAAGTGAGAGATAGAGAAAATAATAGGATCCGATGTGCGATGAATCAGAGCACTGGTGGGAATGGATATTACTGGAAAGCTGCAGTGTCCCGCTTTTTTAATGTGAGATTGCTGTGTAATAAATACAGTACAAATGAAAATGCTCCTATTTATCATTATTTTAATTGATAAAAATAAGGTAACACTTTATTTTGATGGTCCACTTTAGACATTCTACTAACATTCAACTACCAGCCATTAGAATATTAGTACACTGCCTGCTTAATATCTGCTAACACTTTATTTTGATATCAGACATTCAACTGACTATATTCAACCTTTCAACTAGATGTCAACTTATTCTACTAACCTGAACCCCAACACCTAACTCTAACAGTCTACTAATACTCTAATGGGAGTTATGAGACATGTAGTCGACAAGTTACCTAAACTCTACAGTTGACCATCGACTTAAAGTGTAACCGAAAGAATTTCAAATTATGTTATTGGCATAACCTAGAGGTTCAGTTAGCATGAATTTCATGTCTTGGTATTTAGTATGTCCCATTTTGCTTTAATGACAGCCTAGAAATAGTGCAGTGATTGTTGTTATCTGTCATAATGTGATTTCAGGTCGTGTTACATCCAACACCCAACAGTCCCAAACAGTGTGAGCTCCATAAAATGACTGTTGCCAAAGGTTGTCCAGACGACCTGAAGATCAAATTGGCTGTCCGTATGGACAAACCACAGAACATGAAGCACTGTGGGTAAGTGGCATCTGCATATTAATTTCTGATTTTGTTGAGAGTACTGTTGAGATTTGCTGAAGGAACTTTATAGACACATAAACTGAATAGATCTCAGGAGGACAGCTCATTCCACTAACACTTTCTTCTGTCATGACAGGCAACAAAGTTATTCAATCTTGCTGCATCCCAGTTCGGCCTACTTTCCATCCTAAATTGCATTCGAAATTAGAATTAGTGTGTTCCAAATCATGGTAAATGAGTATTCAAAAGATATCTGGATGGTCTACTATTTCCGGTTAGAATCCAAAGTGCAGATTTATGCACACTCTATCGGCTAATTAGAACTACAAACACAAATAAAAAGTGTTAAAAAAACTACAAACATGGCAGGTGTACGAGACTGATGGTTAAGGGTCTGAGTGATTAATAATCCTGATGAAAACCTGATAAAAGAAAATATTTATTCAATGTTATACACATTATATTTAATCTGTAACAATACTGTAAACTTTAATAAAGATACATTTGGTCATTAACTTATACTGGCATCATTATGCAAACACATAAGGAGAGTTTTCCACATGAAAGACCTACGACTGGCAGATCAACATGCTAATTCATTTCTCTCCGAAACGAAATTGAATGTGGAGGATTTAAACTGTGACAAGATGATTGACAGGGCAGTTTAAATGGTGACTGGATGCACATAACAAAGTGACAGAGTGGTTTATTAAAGACACAGTTATGATGAAGTAGTATGTCCCAAAGCTTTCCTACTTTTCTGTTACACACTTAAAATTATGTACTTTTTTTTTCACAAAAACAGTACATGCTTTTAGGGCATGGTATAAGAAGGCGAATTGAGATGCAGCATCTGTGTCTGGTCCAATGACTGCGTGACCTCACCTCTATTCTGATCTTATGGCTCCATCTAGTGGACAGAGTAACACATTATTATTTGTATTATTATTATTAACTCCAGAAGGATGTGATGAGTCTTGAGATCTGTGCAGTATATCCTGTACAATATTAATATTTATTTTATTTTACAATATTAATATTTAAATATATATATATATATATATATATATATATATATATATATATATATATATATATATATACACACACACACACACACACACACAGCACTTGATAAATATAAGCACTATATATATAGTGCTTAAAAACAAACAACTGGGTAAGAAACATTTAATTCAATATATTCTTTTCTTATATATAGTCTATTGAAATTTGCTTGCATTTAAAAAGTTTTTTTTAGTGATTTAGTTATGTATATATATATATATATATATATATATATATAATATTATACAATTATGCTGAATATTTCTTTATTATTTATTTATATATAATTACATTTATCGTCAGTTATTCTGGATGTCCCATAAGCTAGATATTTTAACACAAGCTGAAAAATTGTATGCTGTATCCAGACACAAGAATAGAACAGTTCAAATGTTCTTATCTTGTTATCTTTGAGAGGAGTGATTTTGGCTCAGTGGCTGTTTTCTGATTGGCTCACACTTGCACATATGTGTTCTATATGGCTCTCTGTGCACCAGGTAGCTTGAAGCACTTGTTGTGTGCAGACACTGTGGTCTCTCTGCCAAACTATACCTACAGTATGTCTCCCAGAAACCATACGCATAGCAACTGTTCTGCATCACTGTATCGGTTTATTCATACCTCTATTTATTCTTTATAAGATGTTATTAAGACATATGGAAAAGTGAAGGAAGAGAGGAAAACAGAGAGAAAAACATACACAACGAAATGAAAAATATATTCAAATCTCAACAGAAATCACAAGTTAAAATAACCATGATTCTTTTTTTTTCCAGTTTACCCAGATCAGATCAGTGCAATATACAGTTTTGGCCATTAGGGGGCAATAACCCTACATCTAAAAATTCATATGCTTGTCTTAAATCTCACTCTACTACTAGCTGAAGGAAGCTAATATGTCATCCTCTAAAAATGTGCATTATGTAGAAGGTGTTCTTTTTAAATTTTAATATTTGTCTTCACTCACATAAAGTGATTGATATATATAGCAAATCTCAACTGCCTGAATTTTTCTTTCATAAAGTGCAGCTATATTATTACCCAGCTCTTTATATGAAGTTGAAGATATATATAAATATGTCCTTTATCTGCATATATACAGTATGCTCATGTAGGGCAATATATACTATATATATATATATATATATATATATATATATAATACTCTCAACCTCAAGGAAATAATGTCAAATATTTAATGAGGAGACTGTATAGCTCATCCTTGACTATTTAACAGACATCTTTAGTGTTATTTTAGTGAAATTATTTTATTTTGAAAGAGGCTATATATCTCATCCTCAAATATGAGATATATAGATATATCAGACATCTCTTTTGTCTGTTTATAGCATATGAATGTCTTCTCAATGCATCTTTTATTTTTGTTTGAGTTTTTTGTGAACATATGTTTGTATTTTTAAACTTTTTTTAAAATATATATTTTTTGATATATATTTATAATGTAAAAACATCCCTTTTGTAATTTACTAAATTTAAATTATTCTGTGAAGGAAAATCAGAGAGAAAAGCATCAGTAGCCCATTATCACCCAAATTAAGAACAACACATCCAGCATGCTATATCTTGACACTATGATGCAACACCTGCTCTGTGTCTCTTCACAGATACCTTTGGGCTATTGGGAAAAACCTGTGGAAAAGATGGAAAAAGAGATTCTTTGTCTTGGTGCAGGTATGTGCTTTTTCACCTATTTTGTCACTTCTAATGGAGACTCTTTCCTCCCCTTCTGATTCAGATTTTTTTTTATCAAGTGCTGTGCATTTCCATTTCCATTGTATGTGTCAGTGAAGTAGACTATATTCTCAGCTCTTTCTGATAGAGCACTGCGTCAGGTACTTTGATGGAGCCTTTTTTTATTTCTGTCCCCCATTGTTTGCGGTTCAGTCAGCTCCTCTGTGGTGGGTTGTAACATGTCTGAGAGCTAAAAGTTGACAGGCGGCTTGACAGAGTAAAGGACCAGCACTCGCAGCTAAAAGAGCCCACATCACACACCCACCAGTCGCTCGCAGCTACGGCTACAGCAAGTGACAAACAACAGTCAATACACTGACATTATTTATTTACCTTAGTGTTTGCGTGCATGTGTGTCTGTGTGCTTGTGTGCATGCAAGCGAAAAACATAACACGATGCCCTGTTTGTGTTTTCGAATGTCAGGGTGGGTAAGAAAATATGCCAGAATGCGCTTTTTGTGTCTGTGTTTTGTTTTTTTTTCACACTTTTTTATTTGTTTGTTTCCTTTCTGCTTTTTGTTTGGGCTTTTTCTGTTGTTCTCGTGTTAAATCCTGTGCAAGTATTCACACGAACGTCAACACATCCATCTGTCTAGTCCTCGTCTTGTAAATGTGAATGTCAACATAAACACACACGTAACTCCAGAATATGTGCCATCTTGCATGTTTTATTTAGAATTTAGAGATGAATAAAATGTTTATGCCACGTACACAATACAAATTCGGTATATTTTTTAAAATTCTTCCACTTACTTTTTTTTCAACTGCAACACAAAACACAAAGTATACTTAAAACTCTTATTAATCAATTAACATACAATATAAACCAACATCTCTAGACCTAGATATTTTCCAAAGCAATTTGCTACACTGTAAAATATATTTTGTCAACATAAAAAGGTGCATCATAAAACAAATAAATCTTTTGTTACAAAATAAAAGTTTTGTTCAAGCTTTTGTTCAATTTAATGTATCCTTGCTGAATCAAATGATCAGTTTCTTTAAAAAAATGATATATATATATATATATATATATATATATATATATATATATATATATATACAGTATATACAGTGTGTGTGTGTGTGTATATATATATATATATATATATATATATATATATATAATGTGCAGTACTGTGCAAAAGTCTTAGGCCACCACCAGCTTTGTTGTTTTAATAATGTTTTAATGACCATCCATATTTATTTTTTGGTCTTTATTATGATACAAAGAGAAAATACAGGAAATATGTACACTATATATATATATATATATATATATATATATATATATATATATATATATATATATATATGTAACTGAACAAAATGGCTTCGTCAAGCAAAAATCAGTATTTAGTGTGACCTGGTCTTCTTGCAATTTCTCAAAGAAAAATATCTGAGAATAACTTCTCATCAGATTTTCTTGGCCTTCCAGTCCTTTTTCTATTCCATTTAGGTTTAAGAGAGTCAGGTTCCTGCTATTGCTCAAGTGTAATGGGAGGTAACCAAATATAGAAGCCTATAGAAGTCATTTTTCCCATGATTTTTTTCTGCTTTTTAATTCTGCATACAAATTTCCTGTGTTTTCTAGTTATATTCTTATAAAGAGAATGATAAATAATTATATATGGTCATTATACCATTGCTAAAACAACATCTAATGGTGGCCTAAGACTTTTGCACAGTACTATATGTATAAAAATAAAAATAATAATAATGTTATGCCTCAAGTCTTATCTATGTTAAGTGACCAGCGTTTGATTGACAGATTCTATCTAAATGGCCCTGCATTTAATGTGGGGTTTGTGTTACAGGGTGGGTGTGAGTTCACTGTTGCATTATTCATAAATAATTACCACACCATGTAGACCATTTAGGGCTTCTGTTTGACACAGGCTGGCTTTGAAACAAGGTGTCACAAAAAGGTGGTGACAGAGTTCCCCGTGGCTCCGCCGTGCCATTTTATTTCCTCAGTGTTGCTTAACTCAATATGAATACGGAAATGCTTTATCAACCACCTCCTTTCCTTCACAGAGCATTGATAGCCACATAAATCTTTTATATCCACCAAATCGTCTTTCTTTGTGCCTTTCTGAGTGCTCGTGTTGCCCTCTCAGTAAGTTGACAGCATAAGGCCGGCATTATGATTCAAACTGAAGTCTAATTATTTTACGGTTGGTAGGCGATGTGACAAAACAGCGGGCAGACGCTCTGTGCTCTCTTCCTCTTTCCCCTCATCTCGTCTTTGATTCTCTGGCTCAGGCATGCAGCTTTACGCATCTGAATATGGTAATGTGCTCGAGTGACCCGGAGGGGCTCGGGTTGTGTGTGTGGCGGGGGAATCCGGCTTTATATTTCCACTGTTGCATTCTAGCGATCGATTCGCACTAGCGTTTTTCTCCTGCTCTCTACATCCACAATGCAGTTTGCAGAGCATCGACAATAACAAGGTTATTTAAAAGAGCAAAAGCATGCAGGGGTAATCAGAAAGCAAAGTCATTTAAAATCCTTTAACTGTCGGTTTGACAGCGGGTCAATGGCCCCACCAGCGACCGCTCCGGCTTCTGACAGGCCCGAACTTCAGTGGATTGATGGGAGATTGTGTGTGTGTGTATATGTGTGAGCGGGCGTGTGCCCCAGTGGCGTCCCGAAGGCACCTGGGTGCCACCAAGCCAGATTAGGGCCCCGAAGCCAGCCCAAGTGCCCGTCACACACATGACATTGAATTTATCATGTCACTCGGAGTCGGAGTGAGAGAGGGCTGCCACTTTCAGCAGAGGTGATGGAGGCGCTGGATTGGTGTAATGCTGTGGATGGGGCCGGAGAACGTCTTGACAGCAGCGCGTCTGTGTGTGTAGAACGTGCGAGAGCGTGTGTATGACTGGCACCTAACTGCACGACTCACATCCAGAGTGACAGCATGTCATCCCACACTCTTCTATCAGTCCTGTTTGATTGGCAGGACAAAACCTAAGTCCAACTCCACCCCGTCAGTGACCAAGACAGCCTCCCTCTGAGATGCCACCCTCCGTTTGAACCCTATCACTAGCCTGCAGTAGATGTTTCCGTCACACTTTATAACTATTATGTACTTGCATTAAAAAACAAACAAACAAACAAAAAAACTTAAGTATAATGTACTTATTGTGTTCACTTATTGCTGCTATTGATGTGGGATTTGAGTAAGGTTAGGGACAGGTTTAGTGGTATGGTTTGGTTTAAGGGTGGGTTAAGGTGTCCCACTTTATATTAAGTGTCTTTAACTATTATGTATTAAGTTATTCATTTGATACAATTCATTTATTGTGCATTTATTGTGTATTTAAAAAAAAAAAAAAATGTCTGCATATGTTTACAGGTGTAATTAGGGGCCAAGCACCGAAGGTGCTTAGGCACCTATTGTTATTGTTGGCGTTCCGTACGCTTATTATTATTCTTCTTCCGTTTCTTCTTCCGCTCTTGAAGTCTATGGCAGCCCATAGAACCGCTTGCGGGAAAGTTGTGAAATTTGGCACACTGTTAGAGGACAGTCTGACCTTTGTCCATAGCAAATTTGGAGTCTCTAACTCAATCCCTCTAGCGCCACCAGCTGTCCAAAGTTGCACTTATGTTTATGTTAATAACTTTTGAACCATAAGGGCTAGAAACAAAATTCCTTTTTCCTCTGATTCCTTAGGTCAAGTCGAATCGATGGCACCCTATGACGTCATTTTCCGTCATTAAATTTTTTCCGCCATTTTGAATTTTCTGAAAAACGTACTTTTTCGAACTCCTCCTAGGCCGTTACTCCGATTTTCACGAAAATTGAACCAGATCATCTTCAGACCATGCCGACAAAAAGTTATGGAATTCAAGTTGATTCCTCAAACCGTTTTCGAAAAACACGTGAACAAATTGTAAGTAGTTCTTGCGAAAATAGACATAAGGCTGTTTCTCCGCAACGCTTTATCGTATTCAGACCAAACTTGGTACCTGTCATCACAAGCATGACCTGAGGCAACATGCAGCGTTTCGGCGCAGCGCCACCTAGTGGTGCGGAGATATGAAAAATTGATATTTTTGCTTATAACTTCTGATGGCTTTGGCCAAAAATCATGAATTTGGTCTTGTTCGATTTGGGGCATCATGCCGAATCGAATGATATCCAATTTTCCCATATCGGACATTTTGGCTGTCAGCCATTTTGAATTTTGTGCTAAAATGCTGTATTTTATGACGCAGTAGCGTATCGTTATGAAACTTGGTAGGGGTCATCAGCACAATGCCCTGAAGGAGCCTGAGAAGTTTCGGACCATCGCCACCTTGTGGTCAAAAGTTAGAACAAAATTTACAAAAATGCTAATAACTTTTGACTATATTAACCGATTGTAATGAAACTGGTCTCTGTAGATTCCTTGGGTCATGCTGAGAACATAGATATCAAATTTGCTATAGTCAGCTGAACTTCCTGTCCGCTGTATTGTTTTTCTTTAAAAACGTACTTTTTCAAACTCCTCCTAGACCGTTGCTCCGATTTTCACCAAAATTGAACCGTATGATCTTCAGACCATGCCGACAGAAAGTTATGGATTTGAAGTCGATAAGTCAAACAGTTTTCGTATACCAGAGCAAACAATTTGAGATATGATGCAAAAATGACTCTTGAAGCTGTATCTCTGCAATGCTTTATCATATTCAGACCAAACTTGGTACGTGTCATCACAAGCATGACCTGAGGCATTATACAGTGTTTCGGCGCAGCGCCACCTACTGGAGTGGAGATATGAAAAATGGCTATTTTTGCTTATAACTTCTGATGGGTTTGACCAAAATTCATAAATTTGGTATGGGTCATCAGGACAATGCCCTGAAGGAGCCTGAGAAGGTTCAGACCAGCTCCACCTTGTGGTCAAAAATATAACAAAATTGATAAAAATGCTAATAACTTTTTTTTTTCTAATTGCTCACTGCTGCTGTTGGTCTGATGCTCACGGCCATGTTGGCTGGCTTGTTGTGCCGTTTTGTGCTTGGCCCGTAATTGCTGCTTGCAGCTATATTTAATTTCTGTAATTACATCTATAATTACTTTGTTTACCCTTCACTTACACCTTAAACCTAACCATACCACCAAACCTGTCACTAACCTTACCCGTAAAGTGTTTTTTAATACAACATAAACACAATAAATACATTGTACCTAAGCCTAATTTAAAGTGTGACTGGTGTAAGTGAAGTGTAATTATTAGGGGTGCCACGAGATCTCGCGATATTACAATGTGACGAGATTTCTTGTTGAGGTGAAAAGCTGTCTCAACGGAGCGTGAGGATGAAATTAGCATACCGCTACTGCATCCACTGTTGTTTTGCCTTTTTTATAGAAATAAAAAACATTTAATTCAGTTGGATAACACGCTTCAATTGTAAACTTCTGCTCTGCTCATCCAGCACGAGCTGCAGAGTTGCACACAGTGCAGCAGGAATCACAGTTCACTGATCACGAGATGACTGACAAGACCATGGCAGAGGATTCGTTGCACAACAGAGCCTAAGCGTCTGATAAATAAATAAATCTTGTAGCATGCGTGCTCAGCACCGCCGCTCCCTATACACAGCGTATGTGCGATTGCGAATTCGAAGTTAAAGTAAAACGCGAGCTCACTGATGCGCGCAAATTAGGCTACATACAATAGCCTGTCTCCTAATATCAAACCTATCTTAGGCTGGGCTGTGTAGTTGTAACCACCTCTTAGCTCTGGTCTCTGTTTTGGTCTTTGTTTGCACATTGAAAATTAAGAGAGTACTTTGATTATGGTTGCACGTATTGTTTGTACTTATAATAAGACTAAGAAAAAACTTTTCATAAAAATAGTGTGCAAAAATTTCATCGTGAGGCTAAGTGCCTCATCGCACCCCTAGTAATTATAAATGTAACTACAGAAATGAATGGTTATGGTTCATTTAAATGTACATAGTAGTAATAAACAATATAAAGTTGTACCAATGATTCTGTTTCAGTTCATAATATTGTAATTTATAATCCATAATAATTGAAATGATGGTCGCACTTTATTTTACAGTCCTGTTTCGCATGAATATACTATGTACTTGTTGTAGTAAAGACACTAAGTGGGTATTAACTAAAAGCACTAACCCTGAACCTACCCCTAAACCTTAACTTAACCCATGTAGTTACATCACTTAGTACTTTTGTGGTAAGTACATTGAAAGTGCATATACTGTAAAATAAAGTGCATTCGAAATAATTTATGTTTAATATACCAAAATTCTTCCCAGGTGAGCCAGTACACCTTTGCCATGTGTAGCTACAGGGAGAAGAAAGCAGAACCTGTTGAACTTCTCCAACTGGACGGATACACTGTGGATTACACCGACCCTCAGCCAGGTCACTGCAGCCAATCAGATTGCTACAATCACAGTGAAAAGAAAATCTGGAATATAGACCTTATTTACAGAAGTGCCATCTTTGATTTTTAACAGGAATGAAAGCGAGGCTTTGAGGCATACATATATATATATATATATATATATATATATATATATATATATATATATATATATATATATATATATCTTCAGTGGGTTGTACTGTTATTTAATGTGTTTTTGGATTGTTCTGCTGACAAAACACTGGAAAAAAATATCTGTCCAAGAAATGTCAGTAAACAAAAAACTCAAGACAACATGAGCTGTGGAAATTTATAACTGATAAAGGAGCTTTATACAGCTTTTTATAGCAGATGTCATTGAAAACACTGTAAGTCTATGGCTCACAGCCTCATCCTTTCATACAGCTGCTCTGAATAAGGTCTATAGTCCCTACCTGTTCTATCCACCGTATCTTTAAAGTAAGAGCAGGAGTGGCCATTTTTAACTTGAATTTGGAAAGTTTCCGGTTATTTTAGCTGTACAAAAACAGTCTGTTATGCTGCTTGATATTGTAAACTGGTATTTATCATATTATTTTAATTTCATATAATCAAAAACACACTTGTTTGTAGCGCAACTAGTTTTACTGTTTACTGCACTTTGTTATTCTTCTAGTTATCTCCCTATAGCAGCTAATGAATCAGGAGTCTTTTACATTCATTGAAAATACTAAAGCTTATTTCCGCATTGCAAAATAAGGTGGATAGAAGTACCTGTTAGACCAGCAGGTGGCATGTGCTTCTAAGATCTATACACATTCATTCCCAAGGAAAAGATGACTCATTTTATTAGTGTTAAACAAACACAGGTAATTAACTAGTTAGGATCAATTATCTTTCATTGAAACCTTCTGTATCGTTGCATAAAACATTACACAACGATAAAACATTATGTTTAGGCATAATCAAGCACTGTGTCCTAAATACTGTCACACAAAAGGGCATAAATTATACCAATTATATCAATATCGAACAATATCTGTTAATTTAAACCAATTACACTGTAAATCATGTTTTGTGAGGTACCAAAAAATGTGATTCAGGTGAATATAAAATATTATTTAATATAATTAATATTAGGTTACACCAACAAAAAGAAAAATGATAATTTACAATAAGATTTTAATAAGATTTTTCAATACGATTTTAAACATTAACATTAAATCAGCATTTATTAAACTTGTTTAATAATAAGAAGAATAATTAATAATATTATAATCTTGATGAATATTTATTCATCTTGATTATAGCATTTAATAATAAAATTAGTTAATAAAATGTATTATTATTATTGACGATAACATAATTAATATAATACAATTATCTTAATATTTATTCATCTTGATGAATAAATATATAATCTTGATTAATGTGTGTTTATAAATATGCTATTATTCACGGTTAGTTCATCTTAGTGCATAATGCATTAACGGTATTTATGTGCATTGTATATGTGTTGCTCCCAAGTTGGAAACCCAGGTTCAAATTTGGCCTGTTCTCTGTAAACAGTAGAATATAACTTTAGCCAAAATGAATAAATGCTGTAAAATGATTGTTAGCTCAACTTCTGCAACAGTGCTGCATAACTTTAAATGTCCACTGTAGTCACTGTTTACACAGTGATTAATTTCACTCCATTTAAAGTATAAACTGATGAACACTATGTTGAATCCAGGTCTGGACGGCGGTCGGACGTTCTTCAATGCTGTGAAGGAGGGAGACACTGTGATCTTTGCCAGCGACGATGAGCAAGATCGAATCCTGTGGGTTCAGGCGATGTATCGTGCCACTGGCCAGTCCCACAAACCCATCCCCCCGACCCAGGTGCAGAAACTCAACGCCAAAGGAGGGACAGCACCACAGCTTGATGCTCCCATCTCTCAGTTCTGTAAGTATGAATTTGCAGACTCTATGGATCCACACATGCTGACTGCAGTCACACACACAGGGCCAGAGCTGCATGTATAATGACACTCTTTATAACAGTCACACTGTTGCATGAAATCTTTCTATAGTGTATCGGTTAAATAAGTTCCCGTTCTAAAGAGTGCACTACTGATGTTTTTACACCCTGTTTCACTCTAATGCTCATTAATGTCCTTTGAGTGTAAACTCAACAGTGTACACCTCCTGAGCAGAGTAACTACTTACTGTATTGGTGTTGTAAAAAGGGAGAAAAATCTCAATTTTCATCTGCACCGCTTGATTCTGTCAGGAATCGTTTGTATTGCATCCCACATACATTTCGTCATTACATATTCTTTGCTTTGGTTCATTTTAATCAACCATCTTTATTTTTATTGCTCTTTTTATTTATTTATTTTATTTACTCTTTCTTTTTCACTTTTCTTTCACTGCAGTTTGCTTTCCTTTTTGCATTTTTTCATTTTCAATACTGTTTTTTTCTTTTAGTTTTCCTTTGTATATTTGCCCTCTTTCGCTTGTACATTTGATCTTTCTTTCTTTCTTTCTTTCTTTCTTTCTTTCTTTCTTTCTTTCTTTCTTTCTTTCTTTCTTTCTTTCTTTCTTTCTTTCTTTCTTTCTTTCACTCTCTTGCATATTTTCCCTCTTTTGCTATTACATTTGATCTTCTTTCTTTCTTTCTTTCTTTCTTTCTTTCTTTCTTTCTTTCTTTCTTTCACTCTTTTGCACTTTTTTCTTTTGCATATTTTCCCTCTTTTGCTATTACATTTGATCTTTCTTTCTTTCTTTCTTTCTTTCTTTCTTTCTTTCTTTCTTTCTTTCTTTCTTTTGCATATTTTCCCTCTTTTGCTATTACATTTGATCTTTCTTTCTTTCTTTCTTTCTTTCTTTCACTCTTTTGCACTTTTTTCTTTTGCATATTTTCCCTCTTTTGCTATTACATGTGATCTTCTTTCTTTCTTTCTTTCTTTCTTTCTTTCTTTCTTTCTTTCTTTCTTTTGCATATTTTCCCTCTTTTGCTATTACATTTGATCTTTCTTTCTTTCTTTCTTTCTTTCTTTCTTTCTTTCTTTCACTCTTTTGCACTTTTTTCTTTTGCATATTTTCCCTCTTTTGCTATTACATTTGATCTTTCTTTCTTTCTTTCTTTCTTTCTTTCTTTCTTTCTTTCTTTCTTTCTTTCTTTCTTTCTTTCTTTCTTTCTTTCTTTCTTTCTTTTGCATATTTTCCCTCTTTTGCTATTACATTTGATCTTTCTTTCTTTCTTTCTTTCTTTCTTTCTTTCTTTCACTCTTTCTTTCTTTCTTTCTTTCTTTCTTTCACTCTTTTGCACTTTTTTCTTTTGCATATTTTCCCTCTTTTGCTATTACATTTGATCTTCTTTCTTCTTTCTTTCTTTCTTTCTTTCTTTCTTTTGCATATTTTCCCTCTTTTGCTATTACATTTGATCTTTCTTTCTTTCTTTCTTTCTTTCTTTCTTTCTTTCTTTCTTTCTTTCTTTCTTTCTTTCTTTCACTCTTTTGCATATTTTCACTCTTTTGCATATTTCCCTCTTTTGCTATTACATTTGATCTTTCTTTCTTTCTTTCTTTCTTTCTTTCTTTCTTTCTTTCGCTCTTTTGCTCTTTCTTTAGCTCTTTCGCACTCTTTCTTTTCTTTGCATATTTGCCCACTTTCTCTTGTACATTTGGTGTTTGTTTGTTTGTTTCTTTCTTTCTTTCTTTCTTTCTTTCTTTCTTTCTTTCTTTCTTTCTTTCTTTCCTTTGCCTATTTGCCTTTTGCTTGTACAGTTGGTCTTTCTTTCCTTCTTGCTTCCTTCCTTCATCTTTCCTTCCTTCCTACCTTCCTTCCTTCTCTTTTTGTATTTATTTCAAAAAGATCTCATGCTTTTTCTCCCCTTTTCAGATAATTATTTGTGTGTGTGTGTATGAATAAGTGTATCAGAACCTCCTTCTCTCATGCTTTGCTTACTGTACCCTGTGTATAGGGAATATTCTCCCTCTCTCCTCTCTCTCTCTCTCTCTCTCTCTCTCTCTCTCTCTCTCTCTGCTGTCTTTCTGCTTCATGCGAGTCTATATGTCACTCTGGTTTGTTCCCTCTTACCCTGCTCTCTTGTAGCCGGACTGAAGGGTAAGTGCTTCACTGTAGCAGGCACAGATCAGATAAGCCGCTCCGGATTATCTGACAAAAGCAATGTGCTATTCGCTATTCCTCTTCAAAAACTCACATTAGCCCTCCTCATCCCATTTTCTTCTACCAAATCTCCCTCTATTTTACTTCCTTAGGTCTGAAATACAAACACACTTTTATTTAGAAGACTAGACTGCATGTGAAATTTTATTTCTGGATGTTTTGCTCTGATTAGCAGTTGCATATTTGCCTTCTCTCAACATGGCTTCATTGAGTCAACGGCTTCTCAAATCAAAGCAGAGATTCACAAATTAAAAATCATGTGCAAGATCAAATCCATCTGTTCCTTGTAAGTTTATTGTTGGACGAAATCCACAGCAGTTGCCTTTATTTAACAATAAAGATTTCCGACCAAATGGAGAATTTGGTAAATGATATAATTATAGTGATTTACTCTATTGTAGTTGCTGATTTATTGCACTAAATGAGTTCTGTGAAACCACTGGCATGCTCTGCACCCTTCAGCAGCTGGTAATTACCATGTTAAGAGTGACATACTATGAATAAAACAGTGCATCTTCACCCTGATTATTTCTGGAAGCTATCAGTGGAATGTTACCAAATAACTACTTGCTAGTTCACACCAGTTTCTCTCATCTGGAGAAAGTCTTGCCACCAGTGTTTTCGTTTTTTTCTCTTAACCTTACGACAGCGTCAAATTAAATTGTTGTGGTTGCAGTTTTAAATGTGGGGATTAGGATGCAATCGGAAACATTGGCTGTTTGTTCTCAGCCGTTCTCTAAAAGATTTCGTGTTGTCCTTGAAGCAGTGGACTCGCGCAATTTATTCATTCTGGGATTTTAAGAATTTACTTTTATTGAAATGAGAGTTGGCAAATATGTAGCTGGGATATAGAAATGATCAGCAGATGATTTTATAGAGTTTCGTTATTGAATGATAGTTAAACTGTTGCAACTTTTGCTACATCTAGACAAGCCCTTTTACCACACACATACTGTATACTGACACATTTAACAAATAGTGGCCCTTTTCATGTCTTAGTAGTGTTTCTGTTTTGTTTGCCTATAGAACTACTAACAGTTTCAGACTAACAGTTTCTTTCCTCACCTGGAAAAATGCTAAAACTCACCCTCTTGTCTGCTGTTAAAGCCATATACCTGCAGAGGCAGATGTAGGGGGAGACTGAAGTGAGAGACACAACCTAAAATCAGTGTTACTTTGAGATTACAGAGGTCTATTAATAATAATAATAATAATAATAATAATAACAAATTAATGCACCAGTACACTGGTTTTATTTTATTTTATTTTATTTTATTTTATTTTATTTTATTTTATTTTATTTTATGATTTAGTATTATTTGTTACATCCTTCTGACCAAGTTTCAATTATTATTATTATTTTTATAACCATGGCTTACACCCAGTTTAGAAAGCCTAATTTAACAACAATAATAATAATAATAATAATAATAATACATCTAGTACTGTATTATTATTATTATTATTTGGTATTTTTTTAACATTTTTTAACAAGCTTCCATCATGTATTATTATTATTATTATTATTATTATTTAATATTATATGTTTCATCATTTTTGACCAAGTTTTCATTAATTATTATTATTATTATTATTTTTATTATTTTAACATTGTCTTACACCCAGCATAGAAAGCCTCAAGGTGTATCATTTAACAACAACAACAACAACAACAACAACAACAACAACAACAACAATAATACAGGTTGGAACCTGACCTGCAACATGTTCCAATCTCATCCCCCTCTCACTCCCCAATAATTTAATAGAAATAATAATTTAAAAAATATATAATAAAAATGTATTGTTAATAATAATTTGTTTCATTTTTCAACTCATTCACTGCATCATTATTCTAAAACAAAGAAAACAGTGATTGATGTTGGATGTCAGCCAGAGTCCAGGCTTTTCTAATCCAGTGTGATAAGGACTGAAATAGCGTCTGGCTCTGAGAGAGGCTCACGTGTGGACTTGTCTGCAGGCCTGATGAGGGTGGCCATATTGTTGGAAATCAAGTTTGGGAGCAGATTAAATTAGAAACCACTTAATAAAGTATGTCTCTGCTGTCACCCCTTTCTCCATCCCTTCTTTTCTTTTTCTCCCTCTGTCCATTCCTCACTCACAGAGAAGTGCCCGTCCTGTCAGTTGGCCCCTTCAGCTCTTGTCAGCCCAGGGCAGAATCTCTGACTCCCAATCCGTCCATTGTGTGTGCTTGTACAGGCATACGCACAGAACCAACAACAACAAAAAAAAAAAAAGCGAGCGCTAAATAGCCCCAAATGCTCTGTTCTTCGGACTCTCCAAGAGTGAGGATCTATAAATGAAAAGAATCCATCAATCAGTGTCATTTCTCGTGTGCCCCACTCGGACAGAGCCGACTAATGTCATTGTGTGTTACTGTCCAGAGACCTTCCCCTCAATTCCAGTGTCAAAGAGATATGACAAGCTCATATTAAGACATAGGAGAAGGACACAATGTCACCTTTTTGACCTGTGGCTGATTTCAGAGGATCATTTGGCTTCAACTTATGTGTTTGGATATCTTATAATGCCGTGGACAGACAAAAACGCAACACAGATGGTAGGGCTGGATTTACCTCATATTGTGACAGAGGATAAAGAAATTTTTGGGCCCCCCAAAACTCTGTCGCGGTCAGTCAGAAACCTCATATGACCACAACTGCCACTTTTCAGATAATTCAACGCTGTCAAAGTTGATACTGTGGCATTATATATGATCATATACCTGCATATATCATTATATTATTAACATTTTACCAAAATCAAGCTCAAATGAAGTTACAAAGTTTTTGACGAGCGAATGTAGTCATCATTAGAACGGCCACATCTGAGGCAGTAGGTGCATCGCATTTGCATTGGGTGATTATGTTTCTTGTAGCTGTAGCTATGTGGGCTGTCATTTGAGATTCTGTCAATCTCATGTTATAAAAACAAAGTGCTCAACAGCAAATGCTAAACTAAGACACTCTTCTCCGCTCCTCAAATACATAAAACATTAGCCTTTATGTAGTGTTTCTTCAGTAAAAATCATGTACTTATTCAAACAACCAGTTATTTATTTACCATTGTGTTGCAAAAAAGCAAAGAAAGAGAAGAAGAACAACCAAACTATAAGTGAAACATCACAGAGTGACACTTCAAGCAGAGTTATGAGGTTTGACCGACAGTTTGAGGATCCAATGGAGTTTCAAGGCTTAGTCACAAGCTCTTTTTAATACTTCATTGGTTAAATATTTGCAAAACCCACAGACAGACGTAAAGGGTGACCATTAGTATTGATTTTATATATATATATATATATATATATATATATATATATATATATATATATATATATATATATATATATATATAATGACCTGTTAAGCATTATATTATATATTGTTAAAGGAATAGTCCACCCAAAAATTAAAATTGTCATCATTTAAACACCTTCATGTTGTTCCAAGCCTATATGCATTTCTTTTTTTCAGCATGAAGTAAACTGACATAATATTCCCAAAAAATCTTCATACAGTGGTTTACCAGTAACACTGATAAAAATTTGGAACCAAAAATTATTCAGACACTTTGACCTGACCATGTTTTGCTTAAGTGTTATCTGACATAATTACAATTATTTTTTTCTGACACGGTTGAACTTTTCTTGTCATATTTTATTACCACTTTTTTAAAATGCATAAACTGTATTAATGAATGAAATGTTCAAGGTGTCTGAATAAATTTTGGTTTGACTGTATATACAGTGGAGATCATTGAGAACCAAAACTGCTTGTTATCAAATTTCTTCAAAATATATTCTTTCATGTTCCACATAAAACATTTTTTTTTATACAGGTATAGACATAAGGTTGAGCAAATGATGACAGAATTTTAATCAATAACATTTTATTTTACAGTGCCCTTGTTACATGTAGTTACTATAGTAATAACTATAAATTATACACAGTTATATGCAACTAACCCTAAACCAAACCCTAATCTTAACCCTAACCCTACAGTAAGTACATGTAGTTAATTAATATTACTCAGTAGTTAAATATATAATTACACTAACAATGACATCTTAAAGTGTAACCTTTTAAATTTTTTAGTGGACTATCCATTTAAGGTTATTAATGAAAGATATTCCAAAATTATTCTATGTATAAACAATAATTTAAGCCAAACAATGATTATGCATATATATCGTGCAAGGAAAAATACAACTTCTATTATACAGCTAAGCAATTTAAGTCTTGTTCCTGATTTAACATGTAAACCAGCGACGCTCTGGAGGAGGTGTCTGTTGAATGGCTCAATCATACAGTGTAGCTCTAAAGCCTCTGGCAGAATCGGAGTATTAGAATAAGAATAGCCCCTGACCAGTGGCAGGATTAAGAAACGGCCCTACTTATTTGTGCAGGCCCAGATGTAATACCTAAGCTTACTGACTGCAGAGGAAAGCGAAAATGTGTTGTTGAATTTATTTAGTCTCTTTAATGGACAATAGATGGTGAGGGTAGGGGGGCTCCACGGCCAGCTCTCTCCAGTCCAGGGTTTTTAGGCACTGGGTTTCTTTAATTAGGGCTGCTCTGAGGGGGGGCAGAGGCCTGCGGACAGAGCAATGAATGGGGAGGGAGGGGAAAAGCGTGAACCTAGAGTTGTTGTTTGCTTAGGAGGGCCAGACAGGAACACTGGCTCAGACAGGTCCTGCAGGATTACCAAGCCAAATAAGAAAAAAATACATGGGGGAAATACAAACCAATAACATCACGATGTTGGTACACAATTTTATTGTTTATAAGAAGTGAGATTTGGCAAATGAATTGATAATTTATTGATTAAAAAGGTTAATTAAGCCAACCCAATAACTTGCTCTTATAATGCATTCCATATGCATTCTTATAGGATAGATATCTTTCACATGTGGAAAGATATGGATTTTACAAATATTTTACATATGATCAGTGCTTGAAATCAACAAGCAGCAATTCTGCCCTGTTGTTCTTACAAGTTACCAGTAATTTTAGACTTGCAAGTCAAAAGTTTGGGTCGATATTACCTGATAGTCATGTTGATCCACCAATCTCTCCTTCTTTGTTTTTACTTGATGTTTCGGGCCAACATTAGATCAGTGTCCATCAAAATGCAGGGGAAAAAAATGATATTTTCTAAGCCAATTGCTTAAAATTGCTTTTAAATTGCTTTAAAAGCAGATCTTAATCACTCATTAGTCCATTAACTTGTAAACAGATCATTGTTCCCTCCCTATATAGGCCTGTCAAAAAAGTGTCATGTTGCTGTTATTGTTATAGAGTTAAAATGATTATTTTTTCTTTGTGTTGAAATGTGGATCTAAATCTAACTTTTTGTTTTAAAATATATAAATAATTTAAGTAAAAAAAAAGTACTTAAAGCTGCAGTCCATAACTTTTTTTCTGATCCAAAATCAATTTTTGAGTAAGTACATAACCAGTCAGTGTTCAATATCTCCTTACTTAGCCCGATTCACAATGGTAAGCTTGTAATAATGCTTTCTAATAAGAGCGGTACTGGTGGGGTTCCGTGGGAAATTTGAGCATGCATTTGTCTTTGCATCATTACATCACGTCAGTTTACATAAAGAAGGAGTTCCAGCTAGTAGGCTATATGGCATGTGAGGATGCTGCTGGTAGTGGATCATGTATAGCCTTTTCTCACAGCAGCTGAAATAATTAAACTTATCATTTTGATGGTGGATTGTAATCCAGAATGACAATCATGAGTGACAACTGGAGATTCACCCATAGTCAAAAGCAAAAGTCTTCGGACTGCGGAGTTGGTCAGAACAAAAGTGGCAGACATGATACTTACTTGTTCAGATGACATTTTCCGGTGAAAATTCTTATTTTGGTCATACTTCCAAGAGGTAGAATCTGTGATTCCGAAATACGGTATCCACACCGATGCATTGACTGACAGCAAACATTAGATTCATCCGCGCTGAGAAGCTATGTCGATGCACAACCCATGTAAAGATAATTCCGCAAATAACTGCAATTGCAGGTTTCAAACAGAGATGGCGACAAAGAGGCAAAACTTACGGACTGCAGCTTTAAAGTAGCTCTTTATTACAGTCTCTCATAGATCAGTGTCAAGCAAATATATAGACCTATGGCTGTCAAAAGATTAAAAAAAATAATTGTGATATGTTGTTGTCGTTGTTGTTTTAGAGTTAAATTCAATTTTCTTTCATTTTTTTTTTTATTTTGATTTTGCACTTTTAGCTTGTAATGCACCTTTGATTGACTTTACACTGTAATGCAAGTTGACAATGACACTTTTTAAGTCGACATCTGGCTCAGATTAGAGATCTTTCTCTAAGGAGTGTGTGCTCCTGTGACATTGAGATGTGTATGCTTTGTAAAGCCTATTTCTTGTCTCCATACGTTAACATGCACACATACACACAGATGCAGACCGAGCACAGAAACATGGAATGGACGAGTTCATCTCCGCTAACCCCTGCAATTTTGACCACTCTTCGCTGTTTGAGATGGTTCAGCGGTTGACACTGGACCACAGACTCAACGATTCATACTCCTGCTTGGTAACTGAGCTTTCAATTCAATTTCATTCTGTTAGGGCTACAGCTGTCCTATTTATAGTATCATGTATTATCCTATTTACACTACTAAAAGCCCCCTTTTGTGTCTGATTGTGTGCCTCAGGGTTGGTTCAGTCCAGGCCAGGTGTTTGTATTAGATGAGTACTGCGCCAGGTACGGAGTGCGGGGGTGTCACAGGCACCTGTGTTACCTGAATGACCTGCTGGAGAGGGCAGAGAAAGGCTCCATGATCGACCCCACACTACTCCACTACAGCTTTGCCTTTTGCGCCTCTCACGTGCACGGCAACAGGTAGCGGCAATCTCACACTTTTTATATATTTCTCACTCCGTCTCTTTCTTAACACCCACTTCATTTTATTCTCATTTGTAACCACATTAATTCTCAAACCATTTATCTCTCATGTTCTCTCTCTGTCATTCATCCTACTCACACCTAAAGTTCTGTCTATTCTGTTCCTCCTAAAATCACTCCATCCCTCTTCACCATCCTGCCCTTTTATCTGTCTGTGCATCCACTGTCCACACATGGGCAGAAACAGAGGTAAAGTAAGACCAAGAGCACAAACTCCTTTTTGGCTGCCAAAGTGTTTCATAGAAACCCCATCCTTTCTCGTCAAAGCTTTGTGGTTGGTCACAGGTAATAATGCTTCTCTCCCAGAATCCCACAGTCGTTTCAATGCTTTTACAAGAAGCTCTAGTTGCTTCATTACCTGGTTCACAGGAGTCCTCAAAGTCTGTAACTACCCTTCTAACAAGTTTTCATTGTGTGGTTATTTTGTTTTTCAGCTTTATTTCAAGTATTTTTATCTGAGATACAAATATATTTACAATATATACAAGAAATATATAGAAATGTATAATTTTATATGTAAAAAAAATTAATTGAACATAATTATTAAATATTTATTATGTGATTTATTCAATTAAAAAAAAATCAATATTACAAAAATGTATTTATTTACTTAGCTAGTTAGTTACCATTTTGTACTTTTTTGCATTTACAGTTTTTTTTTCTGTTTGTTTGTTTGTTCGTTCGTTTGTTTTACAATCACTAGGACCCATTTCTCAATACTTTCATTTTTTCAAATCAAAATCAAATAAAAAAATTCACATTCAAAATGCACGAAAACTTCCAAAGTTTCAAATTAACTCATTCTTCCATAAAACTAGCAAAGGTTTCACCCAACAAACACACTTTGTCACTCACTTATTATGCAAAGTTTTGAACTTAAGTTTAAAAAGAGTATGTAAACGTGCAAATTGGCCTGTAGATAGAGCTTTGGTGGTGTTTGTGTCTGAGTGAGAAAAGAATTTATGTCATTTGAAAGATGTTGTCATTGAATGCATTTTGTGCCAAAGCAGTTATAAATAATCCACAATTTAGCCCACATAGAATGCGGCTGTGATCACTATGTTTTAAAAAAGAGACCTAAGTATTGAGAAATGGGTCCTAGCAATTGTAAAAAAAAAAAAAAAAAAAAAAAAAAAAAAAAAACAACAACAACAGTATTTGGACATTGTATTTAGACATTTTAAATGGTAAGTCTTTTTTGACCTGTAAGAGAGAAAAAATGTCTGATTTCGTTAGCATGTGGCTTATTTCTAAACAGTAAACTACTGACCCCTCACACCTCTTTCTCACCCTATACTTTCATTGTATTCTTGTCTAGTATTCAATTTGCTATTTCTGAAGGTTTTTGTCTTTTCTGTTTTAGTCTAATTTTTATTTGAATCTGTATTTTTAATCTCATGGTTATTTTTATTATTATTTGCATGATTCATGTTATTTCTCTTCTTCTTTTATTTCTCATGTACCCTCACACCATCTTCTGATAACCTTTGTGAATGTGTACCTTTGTCACTGTCTGCGTGTGTGTGTGTGTGTGTGTGTGTGGGATATGAAGCCAAAGAGTGAATGAGCTACTAAAATGGCCCGTGTCAGAGACCGAGCTGCTTAGTTCTCTGTTTCCCTCCCCCACTGAGCCCTTGACCCCCTCTAAGAAAGAGAACAAAATCATGGAGGTCTGGAGAAAAAAGTCGCAGGTGCTCACAGGCCCCAGAAGGTGAGAATGTAATTGCAACTCACTCTTTTGGGTGTGGAGTAGCGTTAAGCCCCTTCCTCAACATATGAAACTGGGGGATGGAAGTGAGGGAAGGCGGCAATTAAATGATTTCTTCTTTCTTCTGTGTGTGAGATTACTTGTTCTATTGTGTGTAATTTTATTCTTATTCATTATTTGTGATATTTGTGTCCAAAGTAGCAGCTTTATATGCAGTCTAAAAGTCTGAGACCACTAGTGAAATGCTTTTTGCCTTTTTCAATTCTTTTTGTAATTTAATACAAATTATTTTTTAATTACTATATATATATATATATAAATATATATATATATATATATCAGGGGTGTAACTGTACATGTATTCGTCCCGAACCGTCACGGTTCGTTGCATACAGCCAGAAGGGGACGCACATGGTAATGCAGTGCTGTTTGCCAACTGCTACAACAGGAAAAAACGCAGAAAAAGAAGAACAGACAATCTGCATAGATATGTTTACATGTAATGTGCAAGAAAGGCTCCTGTATATAGTTTACAGCAGAGGTCTCCAAACTTGGTCCTGGAGGGCCTCTGTCCTGCAAAGTTTAGCTCCAACCCCAATTAAACACACCTGAACCAGCTAATTAAGGTCTCACTAGGCATACAAGAAACTTTCAAGCAGGTGCGTTGGAGCTGGTTGGAGCTAAACTCTGCAGGACAGTGGCCCTCCAGGACCGAGTTTGGAGACCCCTGGTTTACAGCATTAGCTTTTTTATCCTTAAAGGTGCAGTGTGTAAATTTAAGGGCATCTAGCAGTGAGGTTGCGAATTGCAATATAGAGAAGCTACGGTAGCCAACACAGGACAAAGATGAGTAGCCAGCCAAGCAAACGCACTCTGTAGAGCAGTTTGTCCATTTAAGGCTACTGTAGAAACATGCGGTAAGGGGACCCATGGTGTATGTAGATAGAAATGGCTCATTCTAAGGTAATAAAAACATAATGGTTCATTATGTAAGGTCACCTTTAAGAAATGTTAATGTTTTATATATATATATATATATATATATATATATATATACACAGTTGCAAGAAAAAGTAAGTGAACCACTTGCAGAATCTGTGAAAATGTGAATAATTTTAATAAAATAAGAGATCATACAAAATGCATGTTATTTTTTATTTAGTACTGTCCTGAGTAAGTTATTTTACATAAAAGATTGCATTTAGTTCACAAGACAAAAAAATAGCTGAGTTTATTAAAATGGCCTCATTCAAAAGTATGTGAACCATTGATTCTCAATACTGTGTGTGGTTACCTGATGATCTACGACTGTTTTTTTTGTTTTGTGATGGTTGTTCATGAGTCCCTTGTTTGTCCTGAACAGTTAAACTGAGCTCTGTTCTTCAGAAAAATCCTCCAGGTCCTGCAGATTCTTAAATTTTCAAGCATTTTTTGCATATTTGAACCCTTTCCAGCAGTGACTGTATGATTTTGAGATTCATCTTTTCACACTGAGGACAACTGAGGGACTCAAACTCAACTATTAAAAAAGGTTCAAACATTCACTGATACTCCAGAAGGAAACACGATGCATTAAGAGCCGGGGGGGTGAAAACTTTTGAATTCAAATATCAAGGTAAATTGTACTTAGTTTTTCTTCCGGAAAACATGCAAGTATCTTCTGTTGGTTCCAATGGGCAGTACTAAATGAAAAACAATGATATTTCAACAAAATAAGAAAAATTGTGATATCTTCATCCTGTTCAAAAGTTTTCATATGCATTAAATTATTTTACATAATTATATTTTATCAAATAGAATTTTTTTGGTGTTTATTAACTTTCTAGGAATGAATTTCTAAGAAGAAAGACTGGTCTCAGACTTTTGGACACCACCGTATGTGTGAATGTGTATCTGTCTGAGGAGAGAGAGAGAGAGAAGTGAGGGTGAGGCAGGGAAACAGAATGTGATAGACATGTGTCGAACCAGTGAGATACATGCAGGGTAAAGAGAGAGAGATGAGGGACACTATGGATGGTGCCTTAAGGTCATTGCTGACAGGATGACAGGTCATCGCTCTGTCTCTCCATCTCTCTTTCCAAACTGTCCAAGGCCTCACTCCAGCCTGTCTGCTAGTGCCAAAACCTCACGTCCAGCCAACCACGCTCTTTATAACTGACATGACCCACAACCTGAACCTCTTGGCATTAGATTCCTATTCTGATATATATATATATATATATATATATATATATATATATATATATATATATATATATATATATATTTAAAGCCAAATCATCTACAAGTGTTACAGATGGTGACTATGGATCTCTAATGTTGTTTGACAAGATACTACTGCACCATTACCATATCTGGATAACCATATTAGTCTCATAACACACAAATATGAATATGCATGATGCTATGTAGTGTTCTTAAAAGGATATGAAATGCCGTAAATGCTTATGCTCTTGTTTAATTTCTTATGACACCTTCACAACACCTTAAAAGTACCATAGCATATTGAATGATTGACATATTCATCTAGTCTAAAGTGCTTAAATGAATAGCAGGGTATTACCATGTACATGTACATGTGCAGCAACAACAACACCACCAATAATAATAATAATAATAATAATAATACCATGGTCCAATATCCCAAAAAAAACATGGTAATACTGTTTTTTTGTTGTTATTGTTGTTTTCTGTTGTTGTTGTTGTTGTTGTTGTTTTGTGAGTGGATAAAATGATTTTGTTTTGTTTTTGTATTTTTTTTTGTTTGTTTTTGTTTTTTGTGGTTTTGTATTTTTTGTGTTTTATGACATTTTTTGTGTTTGTAGTTTTGTTTTTGTGGTTTTGTGTTTTGTTTTGTCTTTTTTTTTTTTTACAGAGAGAACAGATTTTTTTTTTATCTGCTGGTCCGTCTTTTATCAATCAGTTTTGTTGTGACACACAGCTAGAACAGAAACACACTCACAGCCGACGTATGTCACCTGCACGCAGTTTAACACACAAACACACACACACTCATGCAGAATGTTACCAAAGGGCCTGGCTCCTTATCGTTTGTGACATGGTAGACGGAAGGAGGGCTGTGAGCAGAGTGTATGTGACAGTGGAGGCGCGGGTCGCCGTGACAGCGGTTTGAGGAGCAGGAGACATGACACGCTCCTCATCAGTCCACTCCCCATGTCAGACCAGCGCACGCTGAAGGACAGCAGAGAAAAAGCAAGGGGGGTGGGGGGCAGGGATTTCAGAGGGGACCACCATGGCTGGCACACCAGACGGGGTCCATCGCTTAGTGTTTTTTGTTTTTTTTTGGAGGGGGGGATCGGTGACTGGGTCGCCTCTTCTCGCCTCAGAAATATCGTTGTTATATACTTCATCCAGACATGACAGACAGTGAGAGGTGTACATGTCTCGTTTAATTCTCAAATCTAATAGATTAGCTTACATAGATCAATTGCATGGTGAAATATGTGTTTTAATTTCAGTTTTTGAAAACGTAAGTGCGTTTAGAAAACAGGAAGTGATGATGGACATCATGGTAATTTGGCTAATAAGCTTAGGAGTGGCACTGACGTATCAGGTGAACTGTTTCCCACAGCCTCTCTCTATCTCTTATAGAGTCACAATAAGAAACCTGTGAGTGTGTATGTGGTGAGAGGTTGAAGACCTGAGTGCTGGTAGCAGGGGGCTCTGGTAATCCTCGCCAATGTCTTTGTATTGTGGAGGACTCTCTATTTGACCATAGACAGGGAGGGGGTCTGAGTTTAGGCCCTTCCAAAAAGCCTTGCCTGAGGAGGGGATGGCACTCACAGATACACATTGAGGCATACACACTAGGAATTGCACCCACTGACAGCATTGTTTATTTGGACGTACTACGTTGTTTAAGAATCCGGTTTACAATGCACAGTGGTTTTGCACATCTTACAGACTGATTCTGGGCAGTGATCACTAAAAAATTGACCCAAATGTCTCTTTAAATATGCATATAGCACAAATAGCAACATACACATAGCACAGTGCTATGTCACTCATACGGTAAAACTAAATTTTTGGTTGTTGGTGAATAAGATTTTTGCTCTCAAGTGCATGCAAAAGTGAATTAACTCCAAAGTATTTACACAAATGAACACGTATGCACATGCAAATACACTGAAATAAAAAGCTGAGGCTTTTTCAGAAGTTAAAAATAGTGTCTTATTCTTACAGTTTTTTTCTCTCTGTAATAATCTGTGTGCTTAATTAAAGAGTTGAGCTGAATCTCTCAGTAACACATACCTTTTGAACAGCACAGTTAAGCATGGCAGCCATAAATGGAAAATTATTTATAGTGCTAGTGTAATATTCATGTGTCTGGCCTGTTCATGATCCCTTCATGAGACCCAGTGGTTGTTTCTGTGACCCTTGTTTCCCTAATGAAAGGAGCAGTGGCATTCATTTCTACTCTTGTGTGTGTGTGTGTCGCCTCAGGCCTGATGGAATCGGTACAGTCTCAGTACAAGAGAAGGAACATTTCGAAGAGATCAAAGAACGACTGCGCGTGCTGCTCGAAAACCAGATCACACACTTCAGGTACATCACTGTCAGTCTACACAGTATCACTTATACCACCTTATTAACAGCTAGAGATAATAATGGAATATGTGGTGTGTGTGTGTGTATATATATATATATATATATATTTTTTTTTTTTTTTTTTTTTTTTTTTTTTAGTGTGAAACTGCTAAATGCATTAATGTTCATGTAAAGTAAATGTGAAACTGGTTGTGATAACTAGATGTCTTGATGAAACAGGATATTCTTATTTATTTCAAACAAATTTATATGGGAATGTATAATGGCTCATTTGTCAATGTTTCAAAGCAGTTTTAAACTGATACATTTTCTTTCTGAAGGTATTGCTTTCCATTTGGACGCCCAGAAGGAGCCTTAAAAGCCACGTTGTCTCTGCTTGAAAGGGTGTGGTGCCATTTTTATCTTATGCTCCGTACTCTGTTTTTACACCACATATATATAAAAAATGTCTGTTGTCATTTTTAATATGTGTGTATGTGTATCAAAAAAGCATATGAGACAAAGTAAAAACAGACCTAGAAGCAAAAGCGTATATTGATTTCTAATTTGGTTTTGCAGGTCTTAATGAAGGACATTGTGACACCTGTACCTCAGGATGAGGTGAAGGCAGTGATCCGTAAATGTCTGGAGCAGGCAGCTTTAGTGAACTACCAGCGTCTCTCAGAATATGCCAAGGTGGAAGGTAGGAAGCACATATTCCTGTTCAGCAGAGTTTTTTTCTCCTCTCTTCAATAGTATAGTACTTGACTTTTTCCTCTGTTAGTAGCAGTGCTATACAACAGTGATGCTCAACTAACCAGAATTCCATAGATGCAGTGCTGAAATGCCACTCATAATGTTTTTTTTTTTTTGGTAATAATAGGAATGCTTACAATGGAGCGGTAGTTAACTGTTGGTGTGTGTAATGGATTTTTATGTTGTCTTATGACCTATTAGTTCTGTGTAATGCTGACAGGATGCTGTCAATACCACTACATATTCCAGTACTATGTGGTTTGTTTGGGTACCCAGATAGTGGTAATGTTGTTGTTTTGTGTTTTATTTCAATTTTTTTTTTTTTTTTTTAATAGCTGAATTCTTTGAAAAATAGATGGAAAGTAAATTACAGTTTCTGATGGTTTTAAAATATAATAATAAAAATAATAATAAAAATAATGTACATGGCTTGACATTAACACCCCCAACCCGCCAAATGCGATGGATTTCAGCAGTGGCTTGTAACAGTCATTTCCATAGCCACTTTGGCGGGTTGAATATTATATATAACATATATATTTTTCATTTGTAGTAGGGCATCTGAAAAACTAACTGCAATAACAAACATATTGATTCTTTCATACATATCGATACGGAAATATGTAAAACTCATTTTCCGCAGAATACCAGATACATGATACCAGCTGTGCTTTCTTGCTCTCTCATCTCCTCTTACAGCGAGTTGTCACACAAACCTCACTTGTTTTCTCGCTTGTTTCATTAGCTCCGGATGAATATTGTTGGTGTTGGGCTTGAATTTCGGCATGGGATTGAGTGTATTGTGCATAATTTTACTCATTCCCACAGATTTTGTGCTCACACCCAAAGTGCATGCACATAAAGCCACCTCTCGCACGTCATGATTTTGCTGAGCTAGATGCATTCCTGGGTCAACATATTTTGTTGATCCTGGAACAACATTCCAGTCTGAAAAATTAGTCTTAACCCTATTCCTACACCTAAACCTAATCCTACCCATAAATTATCCCAAAAATCAGAGGGAAATGATAGATGAATAACACTGATGTAGAAGCACCAATAGGTTGTTTGCAATCACGTGGTTCTGGTGACGCGCGAAATACCAGTGGAGGGCAAGCAGTGAAAATTAGAATGGAAGAGATGGAGAAAAGTCCTTTCTGTGCTGGTTTAGAAAAGTATAAACAGAAAATGACAACATATGTTGGATGTGATCTTTATGTTATGAAGAGGAGCGACTTTTCCACTGAATTGAAAGAATTCCTGCCATCGAGGAGGTAGATATAGAGGCTGTAAAGCTGCCGTCACGCTGTGTTCAGTTCTAGTCTGGGTTTGTTTATATCGCGCTGCCTTTCTACTAGTGAAGTTAGGGCAGTATTTTGATTTTCTGTCGTGATTGTGAAAAATGTCGCCATTGTCGGTCACTATGCTGAATCGAGAATCGCAACAGGAGCTCACATCATCGTTCAAAGACTAAACTGGATGGTGTAATACAATTGTTGCCTTTTCTACATGTAAAAACACACTAAGGGGAGCAGGTTGTGGAGGTGACGGGAAGACGCCATATATCTAATCTGATAATGTCACTGAGTTAACCCACTCCCTATCACTCAATAAAATAATCACATAGCTGAGTGTTTTTGAAAGTGTTGTCTTTGTTGTTGAATCGACTTCTGTCAGCTTGTTAAACATTTATTTATCTGGACATTTTCTACCATATGATGGCTGAAGCAGCAGCGCGTGACACTGTTCTCATGGTAACCAGATCAACATTGTGAACGGAATACTACAAAACTTAAGCGAAAACACCAAATTATCATTCAATGGGATAAAATAGCTTCTCTTCCCTGCAAACGATACCATGAAGAATGTGGATATTTAACCAAGTCAAAAACAAAGAAGGTAAGCAGGTATCCATATTCATTTCAGTATCAGCAGATGCAAAACGCTATTAAAGGCGACAACTTTAAAAGGTAAAAAAAACGATATAAGTTATAAAAAACGCTAAAAGTTATGTAAACGATATAAACACCTTCTGGGTTCTCGATTTTATCAATTTGAGCAACCATAAACGACGCAAATCATACGAATTTTGAGTTTTTGATAGGATTCCTATATAGAAAAATCACTCCCTGCCCTCCAGACTCATTCGCGCTGCTGCTGTGACGTCATGTGCAAACAACCTATTCATGATTTTAAGCCTAAACTTGACATAATCTGTAAACTTGCCCATCAAATCTGATGTTGTTCCAGGATCAACAAAAATGTTGACCCAGGAACATGTTGAACTCAGCAAAATCAGGTTCTGCTCCACCTCTCAGTACTAAAATGAGTTCTATTTTGCTGCTTATTGAGCTTAAACAGTTAAATACACACACAATAATGTCAAAATGCTGGTCTTGGTGAGTATTCATGTAAACACAGTCAGTTAAGGTTTAAGTGAACATAAACAGTTGAGAAAGAAAACGCACATGTAACAGTATTATGGATCAGTGTGTCAGGTCTTAAAGTGACAGCAGCCTAATATACCTGCAGCCAAATTAAGATAATATTAATATAGATTATATATTAATAATATATATTATTAATAATTAAGATAATGTTACAAATATCTATATGGCCATTTTTCCCCATGGTATCAATGTGAAAATTGTGGCCAGTGAAAATGTTGAGTGGCTTGTACTAGCCGCAGTGGCTGGTGAGCAAAAAAGTTAATGTCAAGCCCTGATAATGTATGTTATTATTTTTTTTTTTTATACAAATACATTGTATTAAAAATAATAATTTTCTAAACATTATTATTATTATTATTATTAATAATATGTTTTTTTAATTATTTTTAATTTGAATAAAATGTTTATATGATTACATCCTGGACTTTAGACCCATCCCTTGCTTTTTGAATAGGTTTTGTTGGTGCAGGTTTGTTTTAGTTGTTTCTAGAAGTATGTAAAAATGCATTCAATTCCCTTTTCTCAAACCCTGGCCTCAGTGCCACATTGCTCTGCTTGATGGTTTCTCGCTGCCCTCTGTGGATGTTCGCCTCTTTCCTGTGGTTTAGCTTTAAGGACGAAAACTACTTTACAGCAACAAATATTCTTTTCCTTTCCAGCTCTTCATCACCTTTCCGGCTCCCCTGCTTCATATGTTTATTGCAGAATCACTGCCTTTTTACTAGTGTCTTTCTTTCTTTCTTTCTTTCTTTCTTTCTTTCTTTCTTTCTTTCTTTCTTTCTTTCTTTCTTTCTTTCTTTCTTTCTTTCTTTCTCTCTTTCTTTCTTTCTGCTCCCTCCCTCTGCGCTTTCCTCTTGTTTATTGGCTTTTCTTCTTATTTGGAGCCCTCTCTTGTTGAGCCAGTTTGAGAAGCCAATATACAGTGCAAAGCTGGGATTGCCCACTCAAGCAACACACATTGTGTGTTGCAAGTGAGACGGTTTCTTTCATGGATATGGACAGCAACACTGTGGCTCACACACAGGTGGTCTTTGATGTCAAATAACAGCCATGTTGATTGGACAAATGCTTTAATTTTGTCTGGAATTTGCTTTTCTCCAATTATTTTTCAGTGACCGTCCATGTCCATGAAGAAATATGACTGGGCACTGCAGATACTGAAGGAGAAGCCCTTAGTATCTGTTAGCCAGATGATGTCTGTGTTGTTCCCTATTGACCTTTTGATTGCTGAACACTAAACTGAATGTGACTTTTGTACTACTAACCCAAACTGACCATGAGTTTGCAGCACATCCCCAAAATAAAGTCTTTCCAGAGACCAAAACTTTCAGCTGGAGTAACTTAAATGCTAGACTAATGGTAGACATCAACAGAATTGTCCATAACTGAAACCTAGTAAGTCTGAAGTGACCAAACCAAACCGAAATATTCACAAACATTTTTTCGCACCAAAAGCTAATTGTGTCCAATGCAAAGTTTTTGTCATTCTAAAAATAGTTCATACTTGTCAAACGTTTGGTATAATTAAAATTTTTTGAAAGAAGTCTCTTATGCTCACCAAGGCTGCATTTGCCTGTATTTGATTAAAAAAAAGTAAAATGATAACATTGTAAAATATTAATAGAATTTAATAATTGTTTTCTATTTTAATATATTTAACCCTTATAGGGTCTTTGGGGTCTGCACAGACCCCAAACGACGTTTGCTCAATTAAAAAAAAAAAGTTCTCTTTGTCCAAATAACATGAAACTTTGTACAGTTGTTAACACTTTCTAGATCTACAAAGAAAAAAAAATGGAGTGATACCTTGTTTTTATGAACTCCAAGGGTCACACTCAGGGTCTTCGGGGTCTCCACAGACCCCAGACAACAAAATGTAATTTTGTAACAAAATAATTGTTTTTTAAAAAACAAATGTAATTTTACTCTGTTTATTAATGTTTTTACTTCATATTTGTGCAGTTTTTGGAGGATTTGTCATATCTTTTAAATTTATATAAATAAATAAATAAATAAATAAATATTTTTTTAATACAAAAACAGCTTATTATGTAAAATTCACTTTATAAAAGACCCACATTTCTAACTTTCATTCATGAGGATAACATGGATAATTTGACATGGTTTAGTGTAAGATTTTTGCCCACCTTTTGGAAAATGCAGTTTTAAAAGTAAAAAAAAAATCACTTTTACCAGTAGACGGCTGCAGAGCTCCACTATTTCCTATGTGCTATATGAAAGACTTACTGAAAGACATCTTTTCACAAGTATTTTTCAGTTGGATTTATATCTAAATATTATGAAATCACAATTATGACAATAAAAGACAATAAAAATGACTTTTTGTCAAAGTTTAGCATTTTACTGAAAAAAAATACGTTTTTCAAAAATGTTGATTTTGAGGATGAATATTGTCCATTTTCTAAGTGGAGTCTCATCATAATGTAACAATATTGAAAAACTGATTTTTTTCATTACAAAAAATACTAAACTTTGACAAAAAGTAGGCTTTATTGTTATAATTGTGATTTCAGAATATTTAGATATGAATCCAACTGAAAAAAACTTATGAAAAGATGTCTTTCAGTCAGTCAAATAACACATAGCAAATAGTGGAGCTCTGCAGCCATCTACTGGTAAAAATCTACTGCTACTTTTATAACTGCATTTTCCAAAAGATGGGCAAAAATCTTACACTAAACCATGTCAAATTATCCATGTTATCCCCATGAATGAAATTTAGAAATGTGGGTCTTTTATAAAGTGAATTTTACATAAAAAGCTGTTTTTGTATATAAATTTAATAAATATGATAAATCCTCCAAAAACTGCACAAACATGGAGTAAAAACATTAATAAACAGAATAAAATTACATTTATTTAAAAAAAAAAACAAACAAGTATTTTGTTACAAAATTGCATTTTGTTGCCTGGGGTCTGTGGAGACCCGGAAGACCCTGAGTGTACTTCCCAAACGAAGACCGCACAAGGGTTAATAAGTAATTTATTCCTGTGATTATAAAGCTGAATTTGCAGCAGTCCTTAGTCTTTAATAGATTAAAAGTGACAGTAAAGTCATTTATAGTGTTACAAACGACATTTTACTGCCGTTTTCATCAAATGCAGCCTTGGTGAGCATAAGAGAATTTTTTTAAATTAAAAAAACTAAACAAAACAAAACAAAACAAAAAAACAATTATTCCAAACTTTTGGGTAGTGACATGTTGTTACAATATCATATTTTGGACTCAATGTGAAGGAGTTTATAGAGCAAAAATTTTTTCATTTTAAATTTTTGTGCATACAATGAGTTGGAAATTCAGACTTAGTGTGAATTAACTGTAACATCCTAATATCAAAGAATAAACAAACTGCCTAGGAAAGAGAGATTATCCAGAAACACTCAATAATCACAAATTATGTTGTTTTCAGGCTCGCTTTAGCTGAGTATTGAGACCATTTTCCTCTAGCCTCATGCATACTGACCTACAGATCATGACTGATTTCTAATAGTTGCTAAAGGCTTTTTATCAACCCTGCCAGGCAACTTTGCATGCAAGTAGATTTGGTCAAAAGCCCCTTAGTGCACATGCAGCCGTTGTGCTTCTTTCTCTCTCTTTCTCCTCTGACCCCTTGCTCTTGCATGCCCCCATCCTCTTTTATAGGGAAAAAGAGAGAAATGTATGAGCATCCTGTCTTCTGTTTGGCGTCACAAGTGATGGATTTAACCATTCGTGAGTACCCTGCTTATCTGGAGCCACTCCATCACTTCCGCCACCCCGCCATTTGGTTTTTTTCCCCCAGTTTTTGAGCACTTTCACAAACAGTTGTTCCCTCATGCCCTGAGCGGCAACATCCTCTTTTCTTGCTTGCAGTCTGCTTGCCTTTTTTTTTTAAGTGTGTCGCTTGAATCTTAGGTTGAGTGATTCAGCCACAGGTCTTCCTGTCGCTGTGATCAGACCATCCTGTCCAGCTGAGTCAGTGTGGCAGCTGTTCTTTCTGTTTGTGACTTGAATGCATTTTTACTTTGCTTTTGTGTAAGTCACTCCTCCCCACCTATGTCTTTTTATCAACGTGTGCCAGTACTGGTCAGGTACAAGGTGAAGATAAATAATTCAAATCCTCTTCAACCCAGGAACAAAACAGGGATTCTGACACAGCTTTTGGAGTCATCGTGTTTCTAATCATGTTTTCAACCATGAGTGCTGTATGTTTTTTTTTTGTCTGTTATCAACTCCAGCAGCTGATCACTGTGGTTCTTCACTGTTTTTCTGTTTATGATTTGGTTTATTATTTCTGTCTTGGGTCAAAGTTGGTTTCAGATATGTTTCTGGTGTAAGATTGTAAAAGCAGGGGTGTAAAGTACTTGTACGTCATTACTTTACAGGAATTTCCATTTTATTGAATGTACTCATACTGAATTTTCCAAGAGAAAAAAATATTTTGTGCCCTGAAAATCTAAATGAAATAGTAAAAAGTAGTACGTACATATTTCACAGAAAAACAGAATACACTACCTTTCAAACGTTTGGCGCCTTTATTATTTTACTAATATAAATAATAATAATAATAATAATAATAATAATAATAATAATAAACAACTCATATAATGGTTTTCTGTTTTATATATATACTTTAAAATGTAATTTATTCCTGTGATGCAAAGCTGCATTTTCAGCATCATTTTTTATCACATGGTCCTTCAGAAATCATTTTAATATGCTTAATTGGTGCTCAAGAAACATTTCCTATTATTATCAATGTTGAAAACAGTTGTGCTGCTTAATATCTTTGTGGAAATCCTTACGCTTTTTTCATGATTCTTTGAATAGAAATTTTAAAAGAACAGCATTTATTTGAAAAAATAATATTGTAACAATGTAAAAGTCAATATGGTTACTTGGATATTTAATGCGTCCTTCCTAAATAAAAGTATTTAGGAAGCATGCATTACACACATCAACCAACCACCAAATCTTACAGAACTGTCTAAGCTTTTAAATGGCAGTGTATATTTCTTGTCCATCATACCAAGCCAAGAAAACCAATCAAATCATTTTAACTTTAATAGCCAACACACAAATAGCCTTTCAAGCAATAGTTTTAGTTAATGAATTTAATTATATCCAGTGATCACCACTGCTGCTGAATTTAAACTTTGAGAATTTCAGATAAATATTTTGAGGATATAAATTTCATCACTTTATTATTTACTATAAAGTAACTACTTTTCTAGCTTTTAATGCTGAAGTCTAATGCTGAAGTTTAATACTAAAGTTAAATGTGGAAGCCTTTCTTTATGTTCTCTCAAGTATGTTTTACATTTAGTAATATTTACAGTAATGATTTTTGATCTTTTACACCCCTGTTTAAAAGGTGTGTTTTTCCAGCGTAACACGACCACTCTTGTAGAATTTCTTTCACGCAATCCCTCGTGGAATGACAGTGAACTGCAGGTCTTTCGGGGTTAGACAGTCCTGTCCTTAAATGCTTCTTTCTTTCTTTCTTTCTTTCTTTCTTTCTTTCTTTCTTTCTTTCTTTCTTTCTTTCTTTCTTTCTTTCTTTCTTTCTTTCTTTCTTTCTTTCTTTCTTTCTTTTCTTCCTTCTCTCTCTACTTCCCATCAGATCTCACATCTGAAACAAAATGAAAGCTGACCCCTTCTTCCTTTTCTCTTTCCCTTTCTTTCTCCCTTCCTCCTTCCCGTTTCTCTCTTTCTTTTTAGTAGAGAAATCTCAGAAGGATCAGAAGGATCCAGGTGACATCTTTTGTCTGACTTACTATTAAACTCATCTTAAAAAGCCCTGCCCTTCCCCAGTTCAAAACATAACCAACTCACAGCATTCGCATGGCACAATTTGCAGACATTAAGATAACCGTGGGAATGTTGTGACAACGTTATGCCAATGTCTCCTTCAGTCTATACATTGCATCCAAATGATGAAGATGCATTTTCCATGAGCTGGTAAGAGCTGAATGTGAATTATGTATGCATTACCAGTCTATGGAACATGCAGAGTGAGTATTTCTTTAATTCTTTCTTAAAATAAAGCAGACTTTTAGCCTGTATTATTTATGATTAAAGTGATACTCTCTCTGCACCAAGTGCGTGATTAAGAAAAAACAGTAACACTTTTACTGTAGAATTCAATCCTTTAACATGAATTAATGCATATATATTTATTATATTTTCTATATATTAAAATATATTGCATATAAATATATATTACTATACAGTACAATACACTATTATTCATAAGAAATTCATGTATATATATATATATATATATATATATATATACAGTACAGACCAAAAGTTTGGAACCACTAAGATTTTTAATGTTTTTTAAAAGAAGTTTCGTCTGCTCACCAAGGCTACATTTATTTAATTAAAAATACAGTAAAAAACAGCAATATTGTGAAATATTATTACAATTTAAAATAACTGTGTACTATTTAAATATATTTGACAAAGTAATTTATTCCTGTGATGCAAAGCTGAATTTTCAGCATCGTTACTCCAGTCTTCAGTGTCACATGATCCTTCAGAAATCATTCTAATATGCTGATTTGCTGCTCAATAAACATTTATGATTATTTTCAATGTTGAAAACAGTTGTGTACTTTTTTTTTCAGGATTCCTTGATGAATAGAAAGTTCAAAAGAACAGCATTTATCTGAAATACAAAGCTTCTGTAGCATTATACACTACCGTTCAAAAGTTTGGGGTCAGTAAGAATTTTTATTTTTATTTTTTTGAAAAGAAATTAAAGAAATGAATAATTTTATTCAGCAAGGATGCATTAAATCAATCAAAAGTGGCAGTAAAGACATTTATAATGTTACAAAAGATTAGATTTCAGATAAACACTGTTCTTTTGAACTTTCTATTCATCAAATAATCCTGAAAAAAAATATTATACACAAATATTTTGTACAATTGTACACATTAAATGTTTCTTGAGCAGCAGATCAGCATATTAGAATAATTTCTGAAGGATCATGTGACACTGAAGACTGGAGTAATGATGCTGAAAATTCAGCTTTGCCATCACAGGAATAAATTACTTTGTGAAATATATTCACATAGAAAACAGTTATTTTAAATTTTAATAATATTTCACAATATTACTGTTTTTTACTGTATTTTTAATTAAATAAATGTAGCCTTGGTGAGCAGACAAAACTTCTTTTAAAACATTAAAAATCTCAGTGGTTCCAAACTTTTGGACTGTACTGTATATATATATATATATATATATATATATATATATATATATATATATATATATATATATATATATATATATATATATATATATATATTAACCAATATTAATACATGTTTTAAAAAATAATGTTCATTGCTTGTTTTATAATACTACAATTGCATAACTAATGTTAAAAAATTGAACTTTATTGTAAAGTGTTACAGAAAAATCTCTAATGTGTCAAATAGCAATACTGATGACTGTTAATAATTTTTCAGTTCACATCATATTGCTGATTTTGCATTGGAGTGAATATGGTGATCATTGTGTGTTGGTTTCCCAAACCTTTACAAAAATATCAGGAAAACACGTATAGTTAATCTACAAATTACAGTAGATGTTATGGTTTAGAAACCCCTCATTTCTAAAATGTCTTGAATTAGGAAAATCAGGTATTTCAAATGATCTAAACCAAGATTATTCTTTGGATGTTTTTCAGACATAGTAATCCAATTGTCAAAATGCTAATGCTTTCTGCTATTGAAGTACCTGATGTTGCACTACTGCATGACATTTCGTCCCTGCATGGACAGTAACCCTTTAAAAGGCCACAAATATTACTTTTTTTGTTCTTTCTTTTTTTGAAAGTCTTCAGTCTTATTGAGGGAGCTGAAGATGATTGAGATACAATTAGAAGAAAGGTCAGCGGGTTAATTCACAATCAGGGGGCGTGTGCTTTGTTTTTAGTGATGAAAGCTCTGTTGACTGAGAGGGGGGTGTGACTCTTCAAAATGATGTTAATTGTTTTGACATTCGTCACACAGCAAATGAATTTGCTTCCTAGTTCGTCTGTCTTTGTGTTCCTCCATCAAAGTGCCACATTTCCCACAGTCAAATAATGGCATGCTCAAAGATCTCAAAAATTGACAGAGCAAGAGCACAAACAAATCTTTGTTCAAAACCAGATAGACAAACAAAAATCACCCCCCAAAAAAAAAAAAAGTCTAAACACCCTCTCAGCCAATATTGAAGCGTTATGAGATATAAAAACATGTATCCATAAACCATGGTCTCATAATTGTCTCTTTAGTTTGCAATCCCATCCTTAACCAACGATAATGAACCATTTTCCTCACATTGTGTGTATTCATCATGCTAAAGAAGACCCCTGATCATTTGTTTGTAAACTAGTATATGATTTCTTTAATTTCATTCAGTTTTTTTACAATTAAAATAATGTTTTAATTATTCCTGTCATTCTACGTCATCAACTGGCAGATGAAATCTTTTTAGACAATGAAGGGTGCATTTAAGTATGACATGTTTAAGAGAGAGGTGCTGCCCGCTTGTATTGACAAAGAGAGGTAGGAAATTAGAAGACATAAATTCCTGCATGTGCTGAACATTATGCATGATGACTATAACATATTTGTTGTCGTTTTTATCCTTTCTTTTTCCTCAGTTCCTTGGTTTGACTCATTATATTTGCATTGCTCTTTATTGACTCATTATGGTTCATGTCTACAGAGCTGAGTGTTGACAGAGTGTCAAGATTATGCTAAGTCGTTAACTAAGACAGCAGAGCTGATATATGCAGCAGCTAATTTGTGGTTCATTAAGTCAGTTATTTTTTTTCCCAGAGAGAACATTTATGAAATTCAAATGAAAATTTAGACGTAACCCAGAAATGTACCCATCTCTTACCTCCTCTGTTATTTTAATTGTCATCTAAAGTTTTTGCCTTCATAGCAAATATGCTTATGAAGCGACATTCTTTAAAGAAGGATTTAAATTAAATACGTTAATTAAAAAAAAATTTTTTTCTGCATTGTAAACAGTACATATTAAGTTTAAAAATCACATTGCAGTGAAATGCAATTTACTTTAGGCATCAGACAGGCTGAGTAAAGTCCAGTGTTTTCCATGCATGTGTTTGTCTGTATGTCCATATTAACTGTTGTACCTTTGTGCCTCAGAAAATGTAGGACGCTTAGTCACCCCTGCCAAAAAGCTTGAGGATACACTCCGTCTGGCCGAACTGGTCATAGAGGTGCTCCAGCAGAATGAGGAACATCATGCAGAGGTGAGTGCACCAGACATAACGTGTTAGACGCAATACAATCTTAAATACACATGCATGAAAAGAAATGCGTCAGGCAATGCCGCTTGAATACTAAAACAACTCTTAAAAATGTTTTTAACCTTAACTAACTTCCTCAATGGCTGCTAGCACTGTTTAGGTAGCATTTCCCACTAGGGCAGCCGTCATCCTCTGACATTCAAAAGCAGAATATATGTGTTTTGTGTTTTTAAATTATGTGCTCTGCAGGCTACACGTCCAAGTACGGGATGTCAGGCGGTACAGTATTTTTTGTTTATTTTATTTTATTTTATTTTATTTTTATTATTGCTGTCATCAGTGCTGTACCCTGCTCTTGCATGCCAGCCTACCTTGGAAGAGGCATTACATGGGCATAGCAAATCAGGATGTATTTAATTTCAGTTCAGTTAATTGAAATTAAGATTCAGATTAGATAGATAGATAGATAGATAGATAGATAGATAGATAGATAGATAGATAGATAGATAGATAGATAGATAGATAGATAGATAGATAGATAGATAGATAGATAGATAGACAGAGTGTAAAACTGGCTATTCATCTTCAGTTTGACTGAACTGAAATTACTGTCACATTGACTGAATACATTACAGATTGAAGGCATCAAAGTCAATGGACAAAATTAATACAGTTGTTCTTTTTTATGTGAAATACATTCATCTTCATTTCAGTTTATTTTCAGTCTGTTATTCTAACAGACTTGTTTTTCTTTTTTTGTTTGTTTGTTTGTTTTACACTTCAGGTGCCAGGTTCATTAAACCATTAAAAGGAATAGTTTGCCCGAAAGACACTAAGAACACAAAGATATTTGACAGACTTGTTTTGCTGTTTTGTTTTGTTTTGTTTTGTTTTGTTTGTTTTGTTTTGTTTTGTTTTGTTTTGTTTTGTTTTGTTTTGTTTTGTTTTTTGTTTTGGTTTGGTTTGGTTTGCTTTGGTTTGGTTTGTTTGGTTTTGGTTGTTTGTTTTGTACTTCTGGTGCCAGGCTCACTAAACCATTAAAAGGAATAGTTCACCCAAAAGTCACTAAGAACACAAAGATATTTTGAAAAATGTATCAGTGTGTTTGTTTGTTTGTTTTCAATACAATGAAAGTCATTGGGGTCTTGGTTGGAATCACACTGACTTTTATTATATGGACTTTAAAAAGATTATTAAAAAGAGATTATTAAAATCTGCCTGAAATGGCTTCAGGTTTGGAACAGCATAATCATAATTTACTCACCAGAATTATTCATTTTTGGGTGAATTCTCCCTTTAAGCACATAAAACCATTTTATTAAACATGTCCACTAAAATGCATGGGATTATTTATGGTATTTTACATAGTACAGTCATTTATCATGCCACTGAAATTGCATGTTCAAATGTACACATATGCAACATAATACATGCACAAAATCATTGAATAAATCTGGTAAATGTAATGGATGTACATATATATGTCATTTTTAAAGCACCAGTGACAACTGCACAGAGCCCAAACCTAGATTCTTTTCATGTGTACCAAATAGTCTTAAGCATAAGAATTTTTTTAATGTAATTATTTATTTGCTTCCTTTTGATCAATCATTCTTAACTGTTTTCTTATGATGGTAATGTTTTCCAATTGCATTTTAAAGCCCTTTAATGCTGAAACATTTGTGATAATAAAGTACTCAAATACAGAGCGAAAAACTCACATAACTCTCACTGTTTTTTATTACTTGTTTGTTGGCTGGGAAACATTGGACAGGGTAAAGAGGTATGTAGACCCTAGAGCCCCCTTCCATGTGCATGTCGCAGCCCCTGCACCATGGATGGAGGGATTTCCACCTTTTCCCTCCCCCTCTCTGCCTGGACACCCCATCCTTCCCCTGGTCAGCTGTCCCCGTGGAGCGTTGAGCAAGTGGCTTGTTTCCACAAGCACGAGGGGGATGGTGCTTCACCTGTGGAAGCAGACCCCCTAAAAAACCTCAATGAAAATGAGACTGGTCTCATTTTCACCCTTGCACAACCCCAATTATCTCCAAACTCTCCTCTGTTCTGTGTCTTTCAGCTTGGTTTGGTCTGCTAGCTTCACTTACCAGCTCTAACTACAAATTTTAAACTCTATTACAAAAATGCACTTCTCTGTGTTTTTTGGGAGAGGTGTTGCAATAAAGCAAAAGCATACTGGTATGAAAGGTTTGTTTGAGTGGTCAGTGACAACAGCATGCTTTTTAAAGGAGAGGAAGCCATGATTTACATTAACTTCTCATTTGTCTTAACACGCTTGGTGCATATATATACAGACCAGATGTGTTACTCACAGCAGCACAGCTGGATCAGCAGCAGAGGAATCTCACATAATTAAACAGAATTGAGCAGATAAATAATACTAACGACTGAGATTGTGCTGCTAATCACTGCTGCTGCTGCATGCTGGGAATTTTTCTGTTACAAGGGCATAAATTCTTGTGCATGGACTTGTGGGAACATTCACATCTGCAAAATGTGAAGTAAATCAGGATGTTGTTTAAATATAAATCAGTGTATGTGAATTAGACATTAACTATGATGAGCTGTGCTTTTTTTAGGTCTTTATTATTATATGATTTTACTTTCTCTCGCTGCAGGCATTTGCGTGGTGGTCAGATCTGATGGTTGAACATGCTGAGACGTTTCTGTCTCTATATGCTGTGGACATGGATGCGGCACTGGAGGTTCAACCCCCAGATAGCTGGGACAGCTTCCCTCTCTTTCAGCTGCTCAATGACTTCCTGCGCATTGACTGTAAGTATTTATATTATTTTCATGCCTTATTAACATGAATATTCTAGGTTAAATACAAGGTCATTTCTATTGGCAGCATCTGTGTCTCAGACACATTCTTTTTAGACTGCAAATTGTCATATCTACAGTCCATAATTGCATAATTGTGATGTTGCTATCCAGACATATTGCATGCATATAATAGTTTACAAATTGCAAATAAAGCAGAGATTAAAGAGACAATATAGAAGAATTAAGGGCTAAATAGTGAAACCTGCAGGGGGTCAAACCAACACATTGAATGTAAAGAGTTTGCTCAAGGCCTTATCACGTCTCTAATGAACTGAAGTCAATGGGTGCTGTCCATGGTGCTAAAGCCACGCTGCCATAGGCTGCAGTTGACTAATTATCCTAGTGGCATTCTTTGCACAGCTTGACAGGCTGTTGTCTGGTAACCTATTCTTGATATTTGATTGCTTTTTCTGCTGGTCGAGGTGGAGCTTGCAAAAGAGTATGTGTGTATATGTATATAAGTGTGTGTGTGTGTGTGTGTTTGTGTGTGTTCTTGTATACATGGTTTATGAGGACACAAATGTGTATAATGACATGGGTATTACAACATAAACATGGTTTATGAGGACACTTCCTGTGTCCTCTTAAACCAAATGGCTTAAAAAACATACTAAATGATATATTTTTAAAAAAATAAAAATACAAAAATTCACAGTTTTCTGTGATGGGTAGGTTTAGGAGTAGGGGTAGTGTAGGGGGATAGAGCATATTCCCTATACCACATATACAAATATACAAAAGCAAAACATGGTCAGGTCAAAGTGTCTGAATCATTTTTAGTTCCAAATTTTTATCAATTTTACTGGTAGTCCACTGTATGAATTTTTGGATATAATATGTCACAGTTTACTTTATTTTGCTATCCTCACTTACATAAATGAACTATAGTGTCCTGCACTCACAAGTATATATATATATATATATATATATATATATATATATATATATATATATATATATATATATTACTTGTGAGTGCAGGACACTATAGTTCATTTATGTAAGTTAATATACATATATAATTAATATATATATAATATATATATATATTATATATATATATATATATAATATTTTGAATATGAGGGAAGAACAAAACACTACACTTGGTTAAGATATTTATCTGACAAAAAAGTGGTAACTACAACTATAGGTTTTTTTTTTACTATATGCAAAAGAAAATGCATAGAAAAAACTCTCTCAATTCTCTCGTTCATTAATGTGTTCATAATTTCTTTGTATGACATATTTTTTTATGTCCTCACATTTTGGCATGTTTAATTGTGTTATCACAAATAAAACAATTGATTCCGAGCACAACAACACAATATGCTTACAAAATCTTTAAAACATTTTTTATAATATTTGAATGAAGGTTGAAGATGTCAGTTTTCCCTGGCCGGACATCACTTTTAGCCACTACCACAAATTATTTAATAATTAATAATTAATAATTCCTTGATTATTTTTTTGTTTTGTTTATTTGGTAGTTTGTTTGTTTGTTTGTTCATTTATTTCTTTTACTTATGTTTTCATTTATTGATTTATTTATTTCATTTTGTATTGTCAATTTATATTGTTTTTTTGTTTGTATTTATTATTCTTTAATACATGTACATGAATAATACACTTTTCATAGCTTCTCATTTGTAGACTTCTATGAGAAATTGTCTTATTATTTATTTAATACCATCTTAAAATAATACAGATGTGGAATTATTGTTACCACTTTACAGTAAGGTTCATTAGTTAAACATTAGCTAATATATTAACTAACATGAATTAACCATGAGCATTACATATTTTTTACTGTATTTACTAATCTTTGTTAATGTTAGTTAATGAAAATACAATTTTGTTTGTTCATACTAGTTCACAGTGCATTAACTAATGTTAATACGATTTTAATAATGTATTAGTAAATGTTGAAATTAACACATTAATAAATGCTTTATAAGTGCAATTCATTATTAATTCATGTTAACTAATGCAGTTATCTAATGTTAACTAATGAACTGAATTATTTTTAATAATCACTTTTAAAGAAGAGAACAAAGATAGTCTTTTATAGATGGTCTATTATAATTCAGCATTCCAGCAGAAAAACACCAGAAAAACTACTTTTTTCATAAGAGAGCTCTTCTCAGACACAAAACTAAAACATTGATGCACCAGTTTTAACACCATCTAGTTTCCCATAAACACACACACACATATTACTCCTCACTACAACACAGAGACACACATCACCTCCCCCTGGCCTCCTCACACACTCACATAAACACAAACACAAGCAAACACCATCAAGCGACAGCCTACAGCATGCACTACATCTGTGGAACAGGACATTCAGCATGGAAGGTCACTATTGTCCTGTGCCTGTAGCACTGAGCTAGGCATGAAATAGCCTTAACACCAGACAGGCGCTAAAGCAGAAGCTATTCATGCTGCTAATGAGGTCTAAAACAGAGGAGCCTGGGAGACCCCACTGCCCCGGCCACTCGCTTGCGGACAAACACAGCCAAGTGTACAACCACCACCGCTCAAATGGCTAATTGGAACAGAGCAATCAGGGAAGCAAACAAACATGGCACCTACTGTGAATGATCGACCTTGAGTATAGAGGGAGAGATAGTAAGAGAGACCAGAGTGAGTGCTTAGTCATCACATACTAAAACATAAGGCACTTTCAACCAATATAGTACATATTGTCAATTACTTTTTCTTTTTTTTAGAGCATTAGAAGTACAAATCGAAGTGTTTTTTTATTTTTTGTAATGAGCTATTAGATATATGTCTGAGAAACTTTTACCTAACACAAAATTAACCTACACTCTAAAACATGCTGTGTTAAAAACAAATCAAGTTGGGTTGAAAATGGACAAACCGACAAAGTGAATGGGTTGTTTTAACCCAGAGGTTGGTTAAATGTTTGCCCAACCTGCTGGGTAGTTTTATTTAACTTTAAATTAAAATTACTGTATTGCTTGCTTAAAATGAACCCCAAATATGCTGGAAATTAACATTTATTAATACGTTTAATGAATAATAATTCAACAATAAACATTTATTTAATTGCTTATTAATACATTTTCACCTTTTGATTATTATTGTTGCCTCTAGTAATTATGTGTCTGATTTTTAATTACCAACCTATTTTGGGTTGATTTTAAGCCAGCCATATAGTAATTTTAAACAATAATTGGGTTAAATAAAACTGTCCAGCATGTTGGGCCAATATTTAACCCAACCGCTGGGTTAAAAAAAAACAATCACTGGGTTTTTCCATTTTCAACCCAACTTGGCTTGTTTTTAACCCAGCATTTTTTCAGTGGAGCATGAAAGGTAGCTATTTTTAAATATCTGAACCATTTCCATAGCATGGATGAGAAGACAATAAATAATCACATTCCTTTTCCTTAATTTTTACATAAACTGAATTTATGAGAAAGTTAAAGTCGGCATGGATCTTAAGAGAAGAGAAGAGATGTCACTGCAAGAGGGAGGGGAAGTTATTTTGATTAAGATTACGAGGACTTGTGAATTAAAAAAAAAAATTAAATAATTTATAATAAAAACTGCAATATTCCAAAAAAAAAAAATAAAAAAAAATTTGTAAATCTTGACTTCATATGCTGACTTTGACTCTAATCGCTAACTGCTAGCAATTTTTTATTTTATTTTATGTTTTATTTAATTAATTGTCTATTTAATTTTTATGTTATTTTATGCTGTTTATTACTAATATTGGTCAAAGGGTAGCAAAAATTGCAAACCCCATGTAAGCAATCATTCATTCTATTGTCCATCTCTTTCCCATTTTTGTCTTGCATTTTCAGATAATCTATGTAATGGGAAGTTTCATAAGCACTTGCAAGACCTGTTTGCCCCTCTGGTGGTGAGGTATGTGGATCTAATGGAGTCCTCCATAGCTCAGTCCATACACAGAGGATTTGAACGAGAGTCTTGGGAACCTGTCAAGTAAGCAAAACACTTTTTAATTCAATTAGTACAATTTAAAAAAAAAAAAAAAAATCACAAAATTAATCATGCCCCTTGGACTTCCGCAGTCTTGTGTTCAAAGAGCAAGATGGAATCCAGCAGAATGAAACAGAACTCATGGGTCTCACTAAGTGTTTTGTGTCTTTTTGTTTTTTCGAATCATTCTTTGCACTTAAAGAGTTAGTTCACCCAAAAATGAAAATTCTGTCATCATTTATTCACCCTCACGTCGTTCCAAACCAGCAAGAGTTCATATTAGGAACACAAATGAAGATCTTTTTGATGAAATCTGAGAGCTTTCTGAGAGCTTTCTGTTCCTCCATAGACAGCTATACAAATGACACTTCAAAAAAGTTCATAAAGAGATTGTAAAACGAATCCATATGAATTGAGTGGTTTAGTCCAAATTTTCTGAAGAGACTCGGATGCTTTATATGATGAACAGATTGAATTTAGGCTTTTATTCACATATAAACATTCAACATTCGTTGTGGTAAACGGAAGCTCAAGCATGTTTGCTTGACGTTCAAGAACCAATGAGGTTCGTTCTCATGTGTTATTCAGCACGTTTGAGCTTCCGCAAGAGGTTTGTTCTTGTGCATCAAGCAGGTTCCTTTGAGCTTCTGTTTATGTTCACTGATCAATGTTTATATTTGAATAAAAGCCTAAATTAAATCTGTTCATCATATAAAGCGATCGAGTCTCTTCAGAAAATTTTGAATTAAACCACTTGATTCATATGGATTCGTTTTACAACCTCTTTATGAACTTTTTGAAGCATCAAAGTGTCAGTTGCATAGCTGTCTATGGAGGGACAGTGAGCTCTCTGATTTCATCAAAAAGATCTTCATTTGTGTTCCAAAGATGAACGAAAGTCTTACGGGTTTGAAACAACATGAGGGTGAGTAATTAATTCATTTTCTTACAGTCCTTACCAGCCCTGCTTGTTAAACATTTTTGCATGATTCCTAAATAAGTCACCAGAATAACTTTGAATCACTTAACAAAGCAACATGACAAAGTGTGTGACTGTAAGTATGCTAATGCTAATTGAATCGACAATCTGCATTTCAGCAGAAACAAATGTGTTTTCTCTTAAAACCAGAGCTAAAGTGATGATGATGTGATTCACTCCGTCTCATGTGCACTTCTCATCTCTACAACACCATCTTATCTCTAAATTAATTCTTCATCTTGTGCCGTAAACATACTGTATATGTAACGCTGTGCTTCTTTATCACCCATGCTTTCTTCTGTACATCTACATCATTGCATTCTTTTTTCTGTTTTTTCCTTTTCCACAGGAGTTTAACAAGTAATCTGCCCAGTGTCAACCTACCAAATGTGAATCTACAAATGCCTAAAGTACCAAATCTGTCAGTTAATCTGCGACCAATGCAAATGCCTAGCTTTTCCACCCCCAACTGGATGCCGGGTTTATCTGATACTGAGTGTGTACTGAGTCGGTACTGGATTCTAATACATGCATGTGTGGCCTTAGCATCAACATATCTTTAGTTTATATTTAATTCTAATTCGGATTCACCCCTAATTAGTTGTTGACAGGTTTCACTTGAATATTTTAATTAGGGATAGTCTTAAGAGGTGCATCTACAGTTGTGAGAAAATGGTTTTTGAGTGCTTTGGAATTGAGGATTTCAGCATGAATTAACATTTCTAAAATGTTATTATGCAACATCACAGAAAATTTTACAAAGTCATATAGTTTTTGCTGAGCCAAATAGTTAAACTAAGAGATTGCTCCAGAACATTTCTATATGTGACCCGTGCTGGCAAAATGAGTCAGAATGCGCATGGGCTGATTTCGAGCTACAGGCAAAACAAGTGAAAAATGTCAATTTTGGTCGAATTTGAGGTTTTCACAAAAATTAGTTCATTAAGCCCTTGTCTACTGATCCAGATACTCCAAATAGCAATTAAACATCTAAAAGTATCTTTATTTTTATGTTTTCTAAGAGGAGTACCTTTCCTTTGACCATGAATAATGCAGTTTTTCTCTGCTTGTTTCACCATGCACGCTCCCCTCAGCACAAGTTTGGTATCGTTGTAAAGCACAGCATTCCAACTTTGTGAATATTCATAGCAAATTTTTGATGGCATGAGACTGAACCAATGAAATGTGATTTTCAAACTCATGCTGATGAGTTTGAAAAAAAAAAAAGATATTGCTTGCGCTGACTGAAAGATCCCAAGCGCGCACACAAAGACGCCTCAGACATCGAGTGATCCCAATATGCACATAAAATCTGTGTATTCACGCAAACATCATCTGTTATGTCTTCAGTGAATGTTTGGTTTACTCTTGGGGAAAAACATCTAATGTTTATCATTAAATTAGTTCCATGTGATACAGTAGGTCTTAATATATAGGCTGTCTGTTTTATTAATGTTAATCAAACAATTGTGGAATCATGGGAAAAAAAGTTGAATATATATATATATATTCCTGTAGATATGGGTTTAGACTTGGTTAGTGCCAAATTTGGTGGTATTATCAGGGATTTTAAGGTATGGTTTGCTAGGTAATTTTGTTTTGTTTCTCAAAATCGACTTTGCTGACTCTATCGACTCGTTTTTTTAATAGAGAATGTGAAAATAACAATAACACAGTTTTTAAAATTTGCTCATTCCGACTCATTTTGCCAGCACGGGTCACATATGTTTGCTTTTAGAATTCCGCAACCAGATTACATATTTTTCCAGTTTACAATCTGTTGTTGATTTACTATGTTTGGGATCATTTTCATGTGTCATAATGCACATAAGGGACAATAAACACAAACAGATGCTTTGACATTCTGCTATAGTCAAGTCAAGTCACCTTTATTTATATAGGTTTTTAAAATGCAGATTGTGTCAAAGCAGCTTTACAGTGATAACAGGAAAACAATTTTGGCTGCACAGCAGCTCTATACATAAATGGATGCTGTGCAAAAGGCAATATCTCACTAACTGAGATTTTTTTTGGTAGGTAAAGACAATTTATTTATTTTTTAATTAGAATTTTTTTCTTATCAAATGATAGTGTATTATAAAAGATTGGCAAAGTACAATTTTCAATGTGTGTGTGTATATATATATATATATATATATATATATATATATATATATATATATATATATATAAATGAAGTATAATATCTTGACTCACATAAAGGTAACATTATGGTAGTAATATGTATAAAAAAATCAGGTAATTCCAAATAGTTCTCAAACTTTTTCTTAAAACTGTGTATGAAGAACTGAAGTACTTTATTTACATGTTTGGAAATTTTCTACATATTTGTGTCAATGAATTATAAATTTGCGATTCAGGGAACTGACAGAGGTGAGCCAAGGGAATTTTGGCTTATATTTAGACATGATAATTAAAAAAAAAAAAAAAAAAAAGATTCTCCAAACCTTAGCATTTTTCCACTTTCCAGACAAGAGTGAAATACCTTCAGCGCTGCATGTATTGGAAAAAAATTATGCATGCACAGACATAATTATGCATACAGAGTGACACTCCATCTCTAAGGTGTAATGATGGGTAAACACCAAAGGTTGCCAAAACTAGTTGAAGCCACCACACTTCAGTTCACAAAATATTAGTACCTGTCTTGACATGTTAAAATACTTTCTACCTAAAATTTGGTTAGCACTTTATTTTACAGTCCTGTTCCACACATACATACTATGTACTTATTATACAAAAGCTAGGTAATAACCAAACCTTAACCCATGTAGTTACCTTGTATTATCTAGTACTTTCTTAGGTCAGTACAATGTATGCACAGTGCACTGTAAAATAAAGTACAACCAGAATTTGTTAACAATAAACTTGAATAATGTTTCAGTAATAAATGTTAAGTTATGCTAAGGCCACAGCATGGAAATAGCCCATGGACAATTTGAACCCAAAAATCCCTAAGCATGTTGAAGAGTTGGAAGATACAAATACAGTATCACACTATACTTTAATAGCTGAATATTAAAACTGAATTGTGTCATTTCTGCACTAGCGGCACCAAACAAAATCGCAAAAATAACTAGAAAAGGAACGTTTGTTAAGAAAAAATGTTGAATGTTGGCTGGACTTGTCTGAAGAGGCCTTGTATACAGTAGCAGTTTCTAATGTTTCTTTGTGAATTCATTAATATCTAGCCAGTGTAATGACTGATTTCAGTCTCGCCTTCTTTGTTCAGTCAGTTTTCCCCACTCATGCCACTGGTTGAGCCAATTCGACAAATTTATTCACAATATCATGGTCATATATATGCTCATCATCGATTTTTGGTCACAAATAAGTGATGCTACTTTAACATCTTGTATCTTTCCAACATCTTCCTCCTTTACCTTTTTCTATTAGAATAGAAAAGGATACAGGCGTCCTTCCTCTTTCCTCTTGCTGTATTTGTTGGGTATGGGGTCCCAGAGTAGTAACTCTCCTTCTGTACCCTGCCTTGGGATATAGGGTGTTGAGGATAAGAATACCACCCCATCCCACTTTTGGTCCTGTCCTGTTTCCTTCAGTGCTCTGAAATGATATACAAGCTTCAGAGCAACAGGCATCTGCTTTCAGTAGAAACCAAATACAAGACTCTAAAAGGACTTTACTGGTTGTGTGAGTAACCCAAACTTTGATCTACATTGTTTCTCACAATAGTCGTTTTCAATGTTTTCCACATAACGGATCAGTAATGTTTTGTTTGACATTTGATTTGGCCAGTTTTTTAAAGGAGTATGCAGTTTTGTTTCTTTTTTAATAACTACATTTCAAAACTTTTGGTTATACAGTGGTGTTTAAAAGTCCCGTTTTCTATTTAATATAAGATTATTATATTATATTATCAAGATTATTTATAGATTATAAAGTTTATATATTTTATTAAGCCTATCAAACACATTTTGATTGAATTTGATAAACTAGCATAATAAATAAACAAATAAATGAAGAATCTCACCATTAATCAATCTGTAAATATTTCTACACATCCTTCTGTTGCTGTATGTGAGACTCTGTTGAGTATTAGATGACTACAGTAAAAAATGAACCAGGTGTGAAAGCACCCTTAGAGTCTTCTATCTAAATCTAGCTTCAGTGTGAAGCTCTCATTGCTTCAGTCGATCTTAAAATATGTTTCCACTGAAGATGCCTACAGGCCTGCTGGATGTTTGAGGATACTGTACTCAGGCTGTGAGGAATGGTGTGAGAGCCAGTCTCTATTTTCTTTCTATGATTCAGTTTGAACCATGTGAAGCTAAAATTGGCTCCATTCAAACAGATCTATGGCTTTAGTCTGATCAGTTGAAAGCCTGGGACTGTAGCTTCTCCTGCCACTTCATACACATACAGCCTTTACTTGTGATCCCGCAAGACATCATTGTGCATGTTTTACCTTACCTGCACTCAAACAACCAAGTAAGGCCTGATTGTTTATCATTTTGTTTTAGGATTAACCATTTATTTTTTCCATGGAACGATCGTCAATGAGGTTGATCTGAAGCCGCAGGGCAACTCTGCAACGATCGGGAAGTGGTAAAAAATAAGCAAACCAAATGTGCCACCATGGCGTGTGGACTTGAAACAGGCTTTGTCTTCTTTAACAACCCCTTGCCCTCTGACCTTCCTACTTCCTGACCTTTTCCAGAGCGTTTCCTTCCTGATATGCTGCTTTGATTCAAATAACTTACTGTATCTCTCTCTGACTGTCTCTTCTGCACGTGTCCTGGTGTTGGCAGTAATGGTTCTGGGACTTCAGAAGACTTGTTTTGGAAGCTGGATGCACTGCAGACATTCATAAGAGACCTGCACTGGCCAGAAGAAGAGTTTGCCAAACACCTGGAGAGCCGACTTAAACTCATGTCCAGTGACATGATTGAGTCCTGTGTAAAAAGGTGAGGCTGGAAAACAGTGTTGATAGTTGTAAACATGTTAACAGTCTTCTAACACTACAATTGCAGATATCCTACACAAAAGGCTTTTTTTTTTTTTTGGAATTTAGACACCCACTGTTTTATTTTGAGAGATACACATTAATTGCTCAAGAAAGCTTTTGGTATGTACTGCAGTGTGACACGCTCCATTTAAAACAATAATTTTAAACAGCATTTTGCTATTTTTTATTAATTATCTATGTACGTTTTATGACACAACATTAATTTACAGACGACATGAAATATTCGTACTTTAATTCACACCACAGGACTGATTAAAGGGATAGTTCACCCAAAAATGAAAATTTGATGTTTATCTGCTTACCCCCAGAGCATCCAAGATGTAGGTGTCTTTGTTTCTTCAGTAGAACACAAATGATGATTTTTAACTCCTTTAACTTCTACAATAAGAGTAAAAAAATCTTGCTTAGACAAGTCCAAATTAAACCCTGCAGCTCGTGACGACACATTGATGTCCTAAGACAAGAAACGATCGGTTTGTGCTAGAAACCGAACAGTATTTATATCATTTTTTACCTCTAATACACCACTATGTCCAACTGCATTCATCACTCGATTCGTTTGGTCTGATCGTGCTCTGACAACGGCAGTGATGTCTCGCTCTCATTGAAGTATATGCGCGAGACATCACTGCCGCTGTCAGAGCGCAATCAGACCAAACGAATCGAGTGATGAATGCAGTTGGACATAGTGGTGTATTAGAGGTAAAAAATTATATAAATACTGTTCGGTTTCTCGCACAAACCGATCGTTTCGTGTCTTAAGACATCAATGTGTCGTCACGAGCCGCAGGGTTTCATTTGGATTTGTCTGTCGTGTTTTATTTACTCTTATAGTCCAAGTTCCCGCTGACTTGCATTATACCACTGACAGACGGCAGCGGTTGGAGTTAAAAATCATAATTTGTATTCTACTGAAGAAACAAAGACACCTACATCTTGGATGTGCTGGGGGTAAGCAGATAAACATCAAATTTTCATTTTTGGGTGAACTATCCCTTTAAAATAATTATAAAATATAAGTTATAAATATAAACTTTCTGTTATACGTTTATGTATCTTTTTTCTTATAAAGAATATAGTTATCTTATTTAAATTTCTAGGAACCAGAAAATTGACTTAATCTTAAGGATGCATTTATTAAAATATTACTTATTTTACTATATATTTTAAGTATTAAAATAATAATTATTTACAGTGGATAAAAAAGTCTACACACAGGAGATGCCCTCAAAATTTAACAGATCTGGAACGTTTTTACATAAAAGTTTTGGAAAAATATTCCAAGTCAAGGTGTGACCAAACTATTCTATCCAAACAGACTGTAATAAAATCAAAGGGTGCATAAACTAAGTATTAATTCAGAGCTGTGCACACCTATGCATTTAGTTATTCTACGGTTTTTATTATTTTTCTTTTCTCTGAAATGTAAGTTGTTGTGTTTTTTTCAGTGGCATTGCATAGGCTGTAAATATGCAAAAGCTCTGATATGATTTCTTAAAAAAAAAAAGCTGCTGTGTACACTTTTTAGGTCCACTTAAAATTGTGTACTATTTTGTCTTAATAATTTAAAAATAAAACACCAGAAACTAAAATTGATCATTTTAAATTCTACAAGTGAATTGAGGCATCACAACATTATAATGCAAAATATGTGTTTTGTTTTCAAAATAAAAAAATAAAATAATAATAATAATAATAAATATATTGGTGATGATTTAAAAAAGTGCACAATATGCATTAATAGTTAACTCGAAAATGAAAATGTTGTCATCGCTTACCCTCAGTTTGTTCCAAACCTTTCTTCTGTTGAACACATAAGAGGATATTTTAAAGAATGATGGTAATCAAACAGTTGACAGTAGCCAGTGACTCTCATATTAGAAAAAAAAATATTATGGAAGTCTATGATGAATGTTTACCGTCAACTGTCTGGTTACCAACATTCTTTAAAATATCTTCTTTTGTGTTCAACAGAAGAAAGAAACTCGTATAGGTTTGGAACAACTTGAGGGTGATTTTAATTTTCGGGTGAATATATCCCTTTAACTATCCAACCAAATATCTAGTAATCAAGTCATTTAGTATGCAATTAGCACTACATTTTAATTCTTCATTAATTGATTTTGCAGCCACCATAAACCCTCAACAGCAGTCATTTGAGTTAACTGCACTTTAGTAAACAAAAAATCTTTTGGCCTGTCCATTTGAATAACAGAAAAAGGGCTAGCTGAGTTTTAATGAGCATGTCCACATCTGTAATCCTTCTACTTAAAGTGTTGTGAGGATGTCAAGCAGGACATCTTCTTAGCAGTATTCTTCCAGTCCCTTGTAAGGCGCAATAAACTCTTTGTCGTGCTTGCTGTGAGTGAAGACGTGATTTGAAGTGCTTTAAGAAACTGTTGTAAGTAATATCATGGTAATTTGTTGAGTCAGAAGATGATCTGGCTTAACATGTAAAATAATCTACTCCTTTCCTAATGCAGTCCACAGTTATTATAATTTATTTTTTTTCTTTTTTTTTCATTCCTTTATTGGATCTCAATCATCTCATAAGTTAATAAATATTTTGGCTACACCTTGTATACCACTAAGCATGCCAGATACTACACTTTAATGCATAAACTCTCTCCTGGCATATATTTTTGTTTCCTCGCTTTATTTTTGACATCCTACTTCTGAATCACCATAGCGACCAATCAGACTTTGGTCTCGCCTGTGTTGTTTCAGAACCAGAGCAGCCTTTGAGGTGAAGTTGCAGAAGAGCCCCCGCACCACAGACTTCCGTGTTCCTCAGTCCATATGCACCATGTTCAATGTCATGGTGGATGCCAAGGCCCAATCCGCCAAACTATGTGCCATGGAGCTCAGTCAAGAGGTAGACAACACAAACACAAATGTATCTTTCTGCTCTTACTCAAATCTTTCCACACTTCCCATGTTCTCTTTCTCCCTAGCTTTCATTGCAAACATACACTTTCTCTGCTACAATTTCCAGTAAAAATACCTCATAATTTGCTGATCTGCATCTTAGTTTAAAAGGTTAGTTCACCCAAAAATGATCCCAAGATTGACTTACCTCAAGCCATCCTAGGTGTATATCTTTTTTTCAGACAAACACAATCAGAGATATATGTAAAAAAATATTCTGGCTCTTCCAAGCTTTATAATGGTAGTGAATGGGGGGCATGATTTTGAAGCCCCCAAAAAATGCATCCATCCATTAAAAAAAATAATTCATACGGCTCCAGAGGGTTAATAAAGGCCTTCTGAAGTGAAGCGATGGGTTTTTGTAAGAAAAATATCCATATTTCAAATTTTATAAACTAAAATAACTAGCTTCCGGCAGACGGCCGTACACATACTGCACAAGTTGACTTGCGCTACAAGAGTAACCTTTGACGCGATACTTGACGCAGGATGTAGGAGTATCGTAAGCTCTTGCGGTTCAAACAAATAGGGCTGGGCAAAAAAACTCAAGCTCCTCTTCTCTTATATCGCAATTCTTTGACATATCTCTTTAAAATTTCTTGTTTTAGACCAATTCGTGACTGGTGTTTTGTTTTGCTCTATCCTCTGAGTTTCCGCGTTCGTCATTACGTCATGCGTCGGGTCAGAGGTTATGCTTCCGCTGCAAATCGATGCGTATGGCCGTCTGCTGGAAGCTAGTTATTATAGTTAATAAGTTTTAGATATGGATATTTTTCTTACAAAAACCTATCACTTCATTTCAGAAGGCCTTTATTAACTCCCTGGAGCCGTATGGATTATTTTTATGATGGATAGATGCATTTTTGGGGGGCTTCAAAATCTCATTTACTACCATTATAAAGCTTGTAAGAACCAGGATATTTTTAAATATATCTCAGACTGTGTTCGCCTGAAAAAAGATAGTCATATACACCTAGGATGGCTTGAGTAAATCATGGGATAATTCATTTTTGGGCGAACTATCCCTTTAAATAACAGTTTATATTGTTATATCCATGATTCTGTAGTCTTTTTTTAAATGCATGAAACCATCATATACACCAGCCTATGATATATACAGTAGGTATATATGAATTGAAAGTAGTTTTTTTTAAATGTATATACACATATTCTCTATGATTGCAAGTATACCATTTAATGCTACCGATCTGAATGATTCACTAGCATGGCAATTTTCCATTGTTTCTGAAATTTAATTTAATTTGACTGTGCTGGAATGAGATGTTTTCTTTTTCTCTCTGTTGCTTTCTAATTGTCACTGTCACCTTGTCTGCTGTATCTTTCTTTTCATCCCTTTTCTCAATCTTGTGAAAGTTTGTTAGAGAATGGGTAAGTGTGGCTAACAATTCAATTGAATTCTCACCTTTATGTCCCTAAGGTATAATTAACAATCCTAGCAGTTTCCCCCAGTCCTCTGACACTTAAATTGTTTTGATTATATTACCATATGTGATAGCTGCTTCTGAATATACATGTGCTAGAAGTGAGACATCTCATATCCGTAGCATCTTGAGACAGGTAATGATCTGAACTGAATTAATTACCCTGACGTCCTTTATATGAGGTAATTGGAGACAAAGGGATTGCGTTTGCACAGATTATCCCAGGTGAAAACCACCAAACAGCTCAAAGAAACCTTGTTGCAATTCATACTCATAATGTATTTCTTTTCCAGAGACAATACCACTCGCAAATTGACAATCTCATCGAGGAGACGGTGAAAGAAATGATTACTTTACTCGTGGCAAAGGTAGCATTTCAGGAAAATAATATTCCTCATTTGTGTTTTTACATCTACAGTCGTGCTCAAAATCATTCATACCCTTGGTAAATATGACCAAAGAAGGCTGTAAAAAAAAATACTTTTGATCTTTTATTTTAAAAAATCTACAAAAATCCAACCTTTCATTGGAGAATAATAATTTTAAATGGGGGGGAAATCTCATTATGAGAGAAATGTTTTTCTCTAATACACATTGCTCACAATTAGTCATACCCTTTTATTCAATACTTTTTGCAACCTCCTTTTCCCAAGATAACAGCTCTGAGTCGTCTTCTATAATGCCTGATGAGTTTGGAGAACACCTGAGGAGAGATCAGAGACCATTCCTTCATACAGAATCTCTCCAGATCCTTCAATTCCCAGCTCCATGTTGGTGCTTCTTCTCTTCAGTTCACTCCACTCATTTTCTTTAGGGTTCAGTTCAGGGGACTGGGATGGTCATGGCAGAAGCTTGGTTTTGTGTTCAGTGACCCATTTTTGTGTTGGTTTTGATGTTTGTTTTGGATCATTGTCCTGATGGAAGATCCAACCACAACCCATTATAAGACTTCTAACAGGGACAGTCAGGTTTTGATTTTTTATCTCTTGGTATTTGTTAGAATCCATGATACCATGTATCTGAACAAGATGTCCGGGACCTCCAGCAGAAAAATAAGCCCACAACATTTAAGATACAGCAGTATATTTCATTGTACACATGGGGTACTTTTTACCCCTGTGTGCACCAAACCCATCTTTAGTGTTTGCTGCTAAAAAGCTATTTTTTTTGCTCCATTTGACTATATAACCCATCCTGTTTGAAGTTCCAGTCATGTCAGTTACTTTTCAAATGTTCTATGGTCAGATGAAATATGGTTCTATGGAGGTTGGATTTTTGTTGATTTTTTAAATAAAAGATCAAAAGTATTAACGATGCAGATTTATTTTCACAGCCTTCTTTGGTCATATTTACCAAGGGTATGAATAATTTTGAGCGCGACTGTACATATAATTGCTTCTCTTTTTGTAAAGAAAAGTCATACTGTTTTATAAATCATTATTAAATCTTTTGAAACTCACAGTACAAATTATGCTGTTTGATCAATTAGGATAATTTCACATTTTGAAGGGCAATATATTTAAATTTTTTAATAATGTGTTTTTTTCTGTTTTACAGTTTGTTGTAATCCTAGAGAGTGTTCTGGCAAAGTTGTCACGTTACGATGAGGGCACACTTTTTTCCTCCTTCCTGTCATTTACAGTAAGAACAATTTTTTTTTTTTTTTAATTAAAAATCTTTTACTATTGTCACAAGATACTTTGGGCCAGATTTAGCTTATGCAAGCGCAAACCCTCTTTTGGTGTTAAAAAAAACTACTGTCAGGATTTACTAAAGACACAGAGTGAAAAACTAGCACTGAAAAGGCGTGGAGTTATTTTTGCAGCTGACCTTATACATATGCATTTGTAGGAGTTTCCCTTTCAGACGCAAAATTTATGTGAGGAGAATATTTAAATAAACCAACCTGGTCTCATGACGTAAACGTACCTGTGGGCACGTTTTCGCGAGTCGCAAAATACGTACCAATGAGTACATATCGCTGCAGTTTCGCTCTGAAATGTCCACTGAGCGGCGCTAAAAGCGTGTTTTTTTTTGTTTTTTTTTGCCGGAGCAGATAATAGGGTGAATGCGGTACGTTTTTATGACGTTGCTTTTTAGACGAATTGCCGCGGTTCTCGATTTGACATTTGCGCTCCGTTGCGTTTTAAAATAACTTCCCACCGACACTACGCCTAAACCTACCCGATAGTGTTAACAAAAGCAAACGTGACGTAAGCGTCCGTTTTTCAGCTCGTTTAGATCTCTCTTTGAGCTCTTTTTTTTTTTTTTTTTTTTGCCATCAGTCGCCTTTCACGGGATTCGTACCCAGGCAGGGGGAGTCGACTCCTCGCCATAAGTCCAACTCCGTATCGGCTGAGCTACCGAGCAAGCTTGGTTACGGCCAAAAAATGCGAAACGCATAGAGCCGGAAAGTCCAAAGTACGTTCGTTTACAAATCGGCCACTCTGGTCAGATGCGTTTTGAAGTCGTAACATGATATTGCACGAGGAGACGCCAAAACGAGTCTTTACGAATCGATAATCCGACCCCGGCTGTCATCGAAACCGTGTGTGAAAACGAGCAAAAGCGCTTATCGACGTTTTACCGGCCTCTAGCGTTCGTTTCTGTCGGAAACTGCAGCGAGACGTACTTGTCGGTACGTAATTTTGTGTCTCGCGAAAACGTGCCCACGGGTACGTCTCTCCTATGAGACCAGGTAGCAATAAACCATGCAAGGGGATTTACTAAGGTTTGCGCTAGTCAATTTACTGGTATTTGTGGCATTATTTACAGCCCAAAAAAAGCATGTCTTAAACCAGACACTAATTTGCGCTGGTAGATTTTGTTGGTCATTATCTAAATGATCCGGCTGCGTCTGTGTTCTGTAATTTTTGCGTCGTCAGTAGATACACACAGAACTTTCCACTTTTTTGGAATTGCGCTCTTACGCTAATTTGCGCTGTTTAGCAAATCTGGCCTTTGACTCCAAAATGCATTATTTCAACAACAATTTTTTACAATTGTTTAATACTTTACAATAAGTCTCATTTATTAACATTAGTTAATCATTTACTAACATAAATTAAAAATGAACAGTAAATTCTTACAGCGTTCATTACCTTTTGCTAATGTTAGTTAATAAAAATGTTCATGTTAGTTCAAGGTGCATTGACTAATATTAACAGATACAACTTTTGATCTTAGAAATGTATTAGTAAATGTTGAGATTAATAAATGCTGTAGAAGTACTGTTTATTGTTAGTTCATGTTAACTAATGTAGTTAACAAATGAAACCTTATTGTAAAGTGTTACCGTTTAATCTTACATTAGAATTGGTAAAATAAACAGCTTTGTTAAAATAATATTTCTAAAGAAAATGTTGTCTTTCACATCTCAATATTGAATGGACAAAATATTGATATTTAAATGATTCATTTATTTTGATTATAAAATCTCTTTTATTTGTAGGTAAAAGCTGCTTCAAAATATGTGGATGTACCTGTAAGTCACAACTGAATTTTTCTATTATTCACTGGTTGATTAATCGAACAGTTCATTGTTTATAATTTAACTTAATATTTAAGTTGTTCATCAATTAGTTTATACATCTTTTTATTCATCTTGTAGACATAAAAACCCATCATATTAGTTTAGGTAATTCATTAATAGTATGTTACACTTTGTTTTCTTAAGCCCTGTAATAGCTTTAAGATACGGCTAGTAATTGCAATAGCCTGCTGTGCAGATGGCCATCTCTTAGCCCCAAATGGCCATTCATATGTATGTGGGAGAGAGTCATCTCTGTGAAGCTCTACCCTCTACAGCAGACAGTGTGATGTGTGTGTTGTGCAACAAAAGCGCGTCGTGAGGATGCCGCTGGGTCCAACTCATTGCACTCAGCATCACATCACTGAGTTTCCTTCAACTGCCAACACATTTGGTCACATCGCAAGGCTTTTTAAATTAAAACCTTGTCAACGAATGCCGGAAGCATCCTCTCACTCTGTTTATCGTTCTCCTGATGGTCTGAGGGTCAGAGAATCTTATGTTTCCATGGTAATTGTTTGCTTAATACACAAAATAAAATTATGTCTGACAAACTTGCTCATTTGCACCCTCTGAAAGGACCCATAGATGTGTGAAGTAAGTTCAATTTACAGCGTCTGACAATTACCAATTCTGATGACCTTCATATGCCCGCTGGCAAAGGAAGTGTTTAATTCTCCACTGAGGCCAAGCAGGGGGGCAAAACACCCCAGATGATTTACTCTGGGTTGATTTTTCACTTGCCATTTTGTTGAATAGAATCGTACTTAATCAGATTGCTGCATTGTCCTCCTGCCGTTCTGCTCAGACTTCAGACTCTGACAATGACAGCTCATTTTACACACCTCAGGTTTTGACTTTTAGACATCTAGGAAAATGAGAAAGAAAACACTTTTTATCTGCTTGTCAGGTGAAACATAATTTGTTAATATGACAATAGCTTGCTACTTTACAGTCCAAAAAATTCTGGGGGCAAAAAGGTCCATTGTCGAGAGTAGTGATTTATGAAGCACAGCTTACACAAGAGTCACTTTCTTGTTGGTTAAGCAAATTCACATGACCAACTTGATCCTGATGCAAAATATTTCCCCTTCAAGCTAAATTCCAGATTACATAAATTCCTATTGAAATTACTGGATTTCGACAATGAAAATTCACTAAACAATTTTCTCTGTTATGAAACCTACCTACAATTAGTCTCAGCCTCAGACGTCACACCCACAGACCGTTGGCCGAACATCTGATGCGAATGGCACACAAAAATGGAAACATTTCAGGAGTTTTCAAAGTCAACATCTGATTGGTTGAATTCTACAGGATTTCCAGGAGATGTGTCAAAGACTTTGTATACAGAAAGATGGTTCACTCCTATTACTTATTATGAATGGGATGAAGTGCAACGTTCAAAATGGCAGAATAAGTCGAGCCTTCGAAAGAATTAGCCATTGGTAAATTTATTGTCACTGCAGCTGTCGTTAGAAGCTCCGGTTCCTATAGAAACTGTTCTGAGACGTGCACTTAGGACTGCGCATTAGCTTGTTCCAGCCTGAAAAATGCCAATTTTTTGTTATGATTTGAGCGTTTAAAAAACAAAATTTATGAACAGTTGTTGTCAGATTTCATTGGTGATTTCAAATATGAAATTTAATCGTAAGCTTGGCAAGCAGTTTTGGAGAATTTGATGTTTCCCCGTTCAAAGAGATAGTAGATGCACTTGCATGGGCATGTGTGTCACGTTCTTTAACGGTCCGTCTTGAAACAAAGCTGTTGTGATGCCAAACCCCCTTAAGGAAAAAGAAAGCCATCATGTTTACAACTGTGACAATGAGCGCTTATTAGGATAAACTAAACGCTGGTCTGTCAAAAGTATGTGAAGTTCATGGTAAAGACTCTTTATAAAATACATTCAAGAGTTTTACACTGTGGTCTGTCATTGTAGGGACATCAACTTTACATTTCCATTCCCCTAAACATGGCGCTGAACAAATCAAACTGTCATTAGTTGCTTTACATGTCAGTCAGCCACCTCTTGGGCGGTCCTTGACCAATTAAAGCTGCCATGGAGACCAGACCTTCTGCCGTCAGTCTGGCTATGTGAAAATAGCCTACATTTATACACTGAACAAAATTATAAACGCAACACTTTTGTTTTTGCCCCCATTTTTCATGAGCTGAACTCAAAGATCTTAGACTTTTTCTATGTACACAAAAGGCCTATTTTTCTCAAATATTGTTCACAAATCTGTCTAAATCTGTGTTAGTGAGCACTTCTCCTTTGAGGGTATCATTACACCCCTAGTTAATTATAAAAACTTCAATAGTCAATACTAAAAAAAATATTGATTAAAAAAATACTGTAATAGTGTAATTAAAAAAGGTATTGTTTTGTGAGCGTATTTGTGTGGTGCTGCCCATGTAGACTGTTTCAAATCAGTCACTTATGATGTTTCATCATGGTTAGGATGCTTCCTATATAGGCAGCTCATTAGACTTTGTAACAGAGCTGTTGTATACTAATATTTAAATTACATCAACCACTAATACATCTTTCTCTGTCTCTCTTTCCATCATCTGCAGAAACCTGGGATGGATGTTGCCGACAGCTATGTGACATTCGTTCGCCACTCTCAGGATGTCTTGCGGGACAAGGTCAATGAGGAGATGTATATAGAAAGGTTATTTGATGTAAGTACTGGCTGTCTTCTCCCTCTGTGAAGGGGGAGGCCCATCAAAATGTGACATAACAGCCAGCTAGGAGGGATAAGTCACATTTTGAGACCTGCTTCTCTCTCTTTCTCAGTTAATTTCTTTTACTCTTTTACTCTCTGACTCTAACTTTCTCTCTTGCACTGCTTCTCTGGCTTAACTTTTCCTCTCTGGTTTGCAGTGCTGTGTGTGTTCCTGCGTGTTCTGGCTGTAATATTCCCTTCGCTCTGCTCGTTATTCCTAGTGCAAACTTCTGGAGGAGGATTATCTTAAGATGTGTTCTCACACAAAAGGGACATGCAGATGTGAGATTAAGCAGTTCAAGCCACCTACAACACACATGCAAACAAAGATAGAAACTGAGGATCCACAGATGATTGTACAGAGGTATAAATATACTACAGGCCTTTGATTAAAGGTTCTGCTTATTTAGAATAGCTTGTGGTTCGATTAAGAAAACAGTAGAATAGAAATATACGGAAGTCCTAAGAGGCCATGCTTTATTTTTTTGTCTTATTTTGTAATGATCACAGTTTCCCGCAATCTTGGTAGAACTTTTTTTTTCTTTTAGCATACACTTCTGTTCAAAAGTTTGGGGTCCATAAGTTGTTGTTTTTTTTAATAAGTTATTTTATTCAGTAAGGATGCATGAATTGATAAAAGTGACAGTTAAGAAAATTTTTTCCTCAAACAATCCTGAAAAAAATGTATCTTGGTTTTCACAAAAATATTAAGCAGCACAACTGTTTTCAACATTGATAATAATAATAAATGTTTCTTGAGCACAAAATCAGCATATTAGAATAATTTTTGAAGGATCATGTGACATTGAAGACTGGCCATCACAGGAATAAATTACATTTTAAAATATATTAAAATAGAAAACAGTTCATTTAAATTGGAATAATGTCACAATATTACTGTTTTTACTGTATTTTTGATCAAATAAATGCAATCTTGATGACCAAAAGAGACATCTTTCAAATACATTCAAAAACATACATACCCCGCACTTTTGAATAGTATAGTGTAATTGTTTTGTAATTTCTACATAATGTTGAGATGTTTTCTCAATATCTTGAATTAAAGATCATTTTCTCATTTTCTTGATGATTTAGAGAAAACAAATGCATTTTCTAAGTGGAATATATTACTGTATCATGGATGAGCGTATTAGTTTTTACTTTGATCACACTAAAATATCCCTGTCCGTCAGTGATAGATACTTCCAAATCCGTGTCTGACACTTTTTTTGTAGTTGACATTCATATAGTGATACTAAACATGCGGTCTGTTTTATTTCCATTACGAAGTCTGTACGGATATAGTACTGTTTTTGTTTCAGTGATTGCAACTATCCAAAGAAATGGTTAGCAACACATTTTTTCTTTGTGAGAATACAACTTTTGTTATGTCAAGATCATGAAAAAGTGAGGGGAAAAAAATAATGCATGTCCTCTTAGGGCTTCGGTAGAAACTGGACAAATTGGATATACTAAAACAATCAGAGTGTGAAGGATATTGTTTTGTTCATTTTAGCTGATAGTTGGGGCGGGGGGTGTTACAAAGGCAACTGCCCTATTTCCGGAGTAAATCTCCCGCTAAGGAGATCCAAATAGAGAGAAGCCCTCCAAACCTTGGGCTTATTGTGATAAAGGCTTAAAGAAAAGGAAAGAATGAGGGAAAACACTGAGGGCAAGAAAGAGGAGTTGAATAAGAAACACTGAAGGGGAGGGCACACAATGGAGAACACGGTCTTAAGGGATGGCCAGGGCCATCATGTTGGTTATAATCCTTTTGTGCTGTCTGCAGACCAGTTTGTTAAGTGTGTGTTGTTGGAAAGGCGTGTTTGCATTGTGTGGCTAAAGACTTGTGTTTATATTCAGAAAGAAAGCCAGAGTGGGAGCGCCGATCTGGGATCGGTTTTCTTGTCCATTCGCTCAACGTTGCTCCTCAAGACAACCTGATCTGAAAACAGCGCTCCCACTCTGAAACACTTTGTGAATATATGGCTCCTCATGTAAGCAATTCAAGTAAGAATCCTGATCGTGGTTCATCGTTGACTTTCATTTCACGATGAAAGCTGACCCGGGATCAGTAATCTTACTGTGAGATGCTTTAAACATGTGAGCTCTGGTTTGTGAGTTTTCTGAGTGTCCTTCATAAAGGCTGCTTGAATCTGCTGCTCTACGCCATATTGTACTGGTTTTACCTCGATTTTGCAATGCCTAACTATCTTTCTCCCCTCCTGGAGGGTGTCTGAAAAGATTCTGTGTTCTTTTCTTTCTTCGTTCGCTTGGAATGAGATGGTGTCGCTTATTTTCCAGCCGCATTGTGCATTTGCTTTCACTTCCTCGAATGCAAACAAGAAAAAACCCCATCTGCCCTGTTTTTCCTACCCTCTCATTCCATTTCTCCATTTTGCTTTCTCGTTTTTCCACCTCCTTTCTTGCTCTCTCTCTCTGCGCCTGAACCGAAATGAAACTTATCCTTCCTGTCAAGTTGTTTTTGTCACATTATGCCAAGTGGCGTTATTCAGAGTCAAATAATCTTCCTTTGTACATCTACTAGCATGGCCCGTGTCCTCAGAGACTCGGCTCCTACATGCACTTACACACATCCATCCACACAATCAGCCAACCGGCCCGCCCTCCCCAACCTCTCGCCCCACCGCCGTCAACCCCAGATGGGCACGCATGGCACACATCTCCCCTCTCTACCCACTGAAGTGGTCGGGCCTCCATAGGCAGTTGAAAAAGACAACATGTGTGCATGCATACTCACATGCACGCTCGCTCTGTCTCGCACACACGCTAACACGCACACGCTGGTCCTCACTGTTATGCTAAACAGCCATTGAAATAGCTCCGCTCTTTATCAGGGGCTCCAGGCAACCTGCTCAAATGTTTTCTTCTTACTTTGTCATTTCACTTGTTAAAGATGTCATAACATCCTCCACAATGAGCCATAACACCACGTGCTGTTGTTTTAAACCCGCTACACGCACCCTATTTAAAAATCGGCACTCGGTTCATTATAAAAATTACATGGAGGAGATTATAGTATCGTTATCACTAATTAAATGGGTTTAAAAGAACAGCAGCCCCCCTTTTCACATTTTTTTTTTTTTTCAATTGTATCCATTTTTGCTGATTTGAAAAAAAAGGGACTGTAACACTTTACAATAAGGTCTCGTTTGTTAACATTAGTTTAATGCATTACCTAACATGAACTAACAATGAGCAATCTATTTTTAAAGCATTTATGTAAACACATACAACTTTCAATCTTAAAAATGTATTAGTAAATGTTGAGATTAACATTAACTAAGATTAATAAATGCTGTAGAAGTATTGTCCATTGTTATTTCATGTTAACTAATGTAGTTACCATAACTAATGTTAACAAATGAAACCTTATTGTAAAGGGTTACCAAAGCACATTCGATGAAAGGAAATTTACAGTAATATATATATATACAAAATTTCTGTCATTAATTACTCACTCTCATGTTGTTCCAAACCCGTAAGACCTTCGTTCATCTTCGGAACACAAATTAAGATATTTTTGATGAAATCCAATGTGTTTTTTATCCTCAATAGAAAGCAATGAAATTACTGTCATTCAAGGTTCAGAAAAGCAGTAAAAACATTGTTAAAATAGTAAATGTGACTGCAGTGGTTCAACCTTAAAGGTCCCGTTTTTCGTGGTTTTTTGAAGCTTTGATTGTGTTTATAGTGTGCAATATAACATGTGTTCATGTTTCGCGTGTAAAAAAACACAGTATTTTTCACATAATTTACTTATCTGTATACCGCTGTTTCCACTGTCATAAAAACGGGCTGATGACTTCCTTGTTCTATGAAGTCCCTCCTTCAGAAATACGTAACGAGTTCTGATTGTGCCAGCGGTTCCTGTGTTGTGATTCGACAGCAGCTTAGCGCTCCTTGCCCGGAAAGGTCACGCCTCTTACCATAACGTGGAGATACACGCGCTCAGTGTTATTGTAAACATGTCTTTTATTTTACCCTATCAATTTGAGCCGGAATCAGACCCGGTGATTGGACTGCGGGATGAAAATAACAGCGTTTCGACGACATGGCGACAAACACACTCTACAAACGCAACTCTTGTGTATTCCTGTGGGCGGAGGTTAGTCAAAAAACTGTTTTAGTGACGTCATTAAAGAAGGAAGTAGAGGGATGTAGTCCAAACTGGCCGTTCGATGTAGGCGACTTCTGTTAAATAAAATATCTCGCTTGGCATTGAACTTTGAGCTTTAAAATTTTACAGATTTTATTTATACTCTAACAACAACATTACACACTAACTAAAGTTTGAAACATGGGATCACGAACAACGGGTCCTTTAATGTTATAAAGTGATGAGAATACTTTTTGTGAGCAAAAACAAAACAAAAATAATGACTTTATTCAACAAAATCATCTCTCCTGTCATTCTCCTATGCTATTTTAATTGCAGCGCTTCCAGGTTCTACGTCAGAACGCTAACTCAGTATTGGCCGACGCCTGTTTACATGAGCAGCATGTAATGAGCTGGCATTTGGACGTAAACATAGAAGCGCTGAACTGCGTTCACTGCATCGACTTTGTACAAGTCTGACAGGGTAGAGAAGAAATTGTTGAATAAAGTCGTTATTTTTGTTTTGTTTTTTGCGCACAGAAAGTATTCTCGACATTAAGGTTGAACCAACCCAATCTCACGGCAATTCGTACAAATTTTATGAGGTGGCTAATTCGAATGAATTCACACAAATGACCTACCCCAACCCCGTCCCTAAACCAATCCATCACTGCGGTTTAGACAAATCGTATGAATTCGTAAGAGGTCGTACGGATTAGCCACCTCGTAAAATACGTATGAATTGGTTGTGAGATAGTGTTGGATGAACCACTGTATTTAGTTGACTAGTTTAATGATGTCTTTAATGAACCTTGAATGACGGTAATTATGTTGTTTTCTATGGTTCTAAAAAACTTGGATTTCATCAAAAATATCTTCATTTGTGTTCTGAAGATGAATGAAGGTCTTACGGTTGTGGAACGACATGCGGGTGAGTAATTAATGACAGGAATTGAATTTTTGGGAACTAACCCTTTAAGGTTCTTGTTAAATGAATCATATTGGTGCTGATTTTGGTTCATCTTTGCAGGTTTAGTCAGACTAGCTGATTTTACTAATAAGTTATTCTACAATGAAAATGCCGTATACTTTAGTTTGGACTGATTTCCAATCACTACAAAGGCCTTTTTCTTTATCGTTCATGCTGTATTGTGGTTTCTCTTTTTTTTTGTGTGTGTGTTTGAATCAGCCAAAATGTGGCTTTCACTTGTTGTTTTGGCTCCAGTAGTCAGAATATTCCTGATGGCCTCCTCCCCTTTTACACTTTTTCATTTTTTGATTGTTTTAAGTAATCCGCTTTGAAATGATCTGTTAGGTGGGTGTAGTATAATTGCTTGGTGGTTCTTGGCTGGTTGTCATATTGAAGTATATGTGGCCCACGCTAAGCTTGGGTTAATTGGGGTCAAGGATGCTGATTTCTTACAGACAGAGATGGCACATTGGCCAGGGTAAGAAGATTATATTTGCTGTTTGACTAATTCAAAATATGGCTGCTTTTATAACGGCATTTCATAATGCAGAAAAAGTGACCATATGGGAATAGGTATTAAAAATGAAAACAAAGAAAAATGGATGAAATTCAGTCAAATGATATGCATAAAAAGGATGGAGAGAAAAATAATACTAGTAATTATTAGGAATCATGAAGAGGCTTATTGATAATTTTTTGTTATTATTATTGTTATTTACTTGATATAAGAACATATTAAATTTTAAAGTATTTCTCAGTTTGAAATTTTGTTAATTTAAGATAAATTAATTTTAATTAAACTATGAATTAAATATTAATTAAAATACATCAGTTATTTAATTTATCCTTAATTTGGAAACATTTAAATTAATTTCAGTAGTGAAATATACTTGCAAGTGGTTTGTTGTGACAAACATCCCCTATAATATTCATAAATTCTGAGAAGATGGTGATTTTTAAGAAGGTCATATTCCAGATACAAGCTCGCCAAATTGCTTGCCAGTGGACGGATGAAGTTTGTTAAGTTCAGGATAGAGGACCAGAGAGAGGGATAGAAAGGGAGAGGGGTGGGGGGAGAGAAAATTAATTTATTTCACTCTGCCAGCCTGCCAGTTCTTGAAAGAACAGCTGAGGAGAGCAGGATTAAGGCAGCTGTGCTTAACGTAAGGGCTCATCTGTCAGATTGGGGCGGAGCGCATAGATCATTGATTAAAAAAAGCCATCTCCAAATCCAGAGCTTCACTGATACCGCCGTGCCGCCCCGGCTCTTCAGTGTGTGCGTGCATATGCATGACTGTCTGAGTGCCAGCAGAGAGACTCAGATACACAGCAGATTACACACGTCAATTATACACTTAATCTGCTTCTGGAGGAGATTGTGGCCTACCCTCATTGATTAATTTGAAGTATTCCCGTTGACCTTGGCAGTTATCAGATCGACAAGATTGCACTTTACGGTGACGGTTAATGCGGTTTAATCGTTCCACTGCTGGATACTGCGAGGAACAAGTAGGGTTAGAAATACTGGAAAGCCAGGCGGGTTTTGATTGAGCCGCTGCTTGTTGCATTTCGCAGACCTGCAATACCACTTCACTGTCTGGGACACTTAACCACTTTGCAGGTCCGGCTGACCCAAGTGAACAGTTTAATCAACTTTAGCTAGCACGCAAACTTAATGCTGTGCATTCTATGGCCTAAGAAATACAGAAACAAAGTAGTCAAAACGAGGAAACTAGACAGTTTAAAAAAATGAGATCTACTAATTTCTTTTTTTTTATTGTCCTTGAGTTTTTTTAATTTTTTTATTTAATTACAATTTTGTGTTGTTGTTTTTTTGTGTGTTGTTTTATGTTTTTGTATTTGTCACAAAAACAAAAGCCAAAACATAAAACAATGTTGTGTTTTGTTGTTTTGTTTTGTTTTGTTGTATTTTTTTGTTTTGCTTTGTTTTTTTTTTTGTTTTTTTTTTGCCTTACTGTTTTGTTTGTTTTGACAAACAAACATGCAGAAAATTCTGGAATGTTATACACGTTTTCTTAGACAATTTTATTTTTGTCCAGTTTTCCCCCTTCACTCCCTTTGTTTTGATTCTTGATTATGATATCCAGAACAACAACAATCAAAAATGTGTTTTTGTATTATGTATTTATGTGTTTTTATTCCAGCCTCCGATTGCATTTAGAAAATCATACGATATGGGAGGCGGATGCATTCTTTTTTGTTTTTCTCCCCACTTAATCCTTTTATTTTAGAGGTAAACCAATTGAAAAAGGAGCTTTAGATGAATAATCTGAACGCTAGTAGGTCAGTATGAAAAAAAAAAAAAAGACTAAAAGGGACCCAACAGGTCCTTTCACGGTTACTGTTCAAAACACATTAAAGGGGTTTGGCTCTTTTAGAATGCGGGGCAGATGTTAGCGGTTCAGGTTTCTGATAATTACGGAGGCCGAGGTGCTTTCTTTGTCGCTTACTGTGAACCGAGGCTAATTTAAATAAACCCGCAGCAACAATACTAACGGTTAGCGATTTTAGCAAAGTAAACGTACTGCAGCAGAAGTGTATTCGAGCGCCGTGGCTCTCGACTGGCTCTATTAGCCGTCTATTGGCTCTCTCTCCGTCTCTCGCTCTCCCCGTGACATATAAGTGAGGTATGGTGGCATTTGTTTGATTAACTTGTCTGACAAAAGTGACATCTGCTAGCGGGTTCATGTATACGAGAGGCTCAGCGCGGGTCCGCCTTTGTACATCTGTCAGCACAGAGGCAGGGGAAAAGGGTGAAAAGAAACAAATTGGTCCCAAAAAGCAGCCCATTCACCTTCTGCGCTCCCCCCTCCGCCCCCCTCCCACCCCTTAGCCATTCAGGTGCACCGCGGGGCTCTCAAGTGCTCGCTGGTTTATTCCATTTCGTTCCCCCCATTGAGGCCGAACCCCACAAGTGTTATGCTCCTCATTCCTGCTCGGCTCAATCCTCCCCTAAGCGTTCCTTTGTGAGCAGAATGGCTCACTTTGCCCTGGGACCAAACTCTCTCTCTCTATCTCTCCCCCGTTCCTTTTTTTATCCCTCACCCCTTTTTCTTCATTGTATGTTTACTCAATGACACGATCACAGGCTGTAATTCCCGCCGTTTAGTTCATCTCAACGAGCTCCTTCTTTCAGAGCTAGTTTTTCTAAAGAAGGGCCATGTTTGGACACTGTTGTGCACAAGCGCCGGTTTCAATAGCAGAAATGCATTCTCTGCAATTATACTTTTTGATCGGCCGATTCGGCTGATCCCCTAAAAATCGCTCAACACACCATTCCATTTGGTAGGGTATTCCTTCGTTCGCAAACAAAAAAAGCATTAGAGACACTTAAAAGTGTAGCAGAGCTTGCACAGAAACAGTAAGGGCTTGTTCCACTTAAGGATCCAGTGAGGCGTGCAAATCCAGAGCAGGGTTCTCTTTGTATCCACAACACAATCGTGAGCAGTTTGAAGCCCTTTTGCTTGCTGAGCCTGAAACTTTATTTTCAATCCCACCATTCAGAAGCACCTATTTCTGGAGAGAAAGAGCGAGAGGTAGAGAGAGAGCGCACTAACACAGCAGCGCGTCGGAGGACCGCGTTTAGGGTCGCGTATTTCCTACACAGCATTTTTTCCATGAGGTCGTGGGGTCCTACGGCGGAGAGATAGTGAGCACCGGGAGGCGTGGGGTCACCGGTGTGAGTTACCATGGTAATTGAGTTCAGTCATCAATGGACCTCCTCTCAGGAGGGATGAGGCGAACAATAACGGCCCGGTGGTGGCCGTGAACAGCAAGCAGGTAGGATTACCACAGGCTTTTGTCCTAAGTGCATAATGTCTTGTAGTCAGATTTAAAGACTCCTCAGTCCCCAGGGCCTCCCTCTCTGGCCCGGCAAGGTGCCCGATTCTTTTGCATGGCCAGCGAGAAGGACGAGTGCCCTACGACCTGCTGGCCTGAGAGAGAGAGAGATGGCTCTATGAAGCGCAGACAAAGATGCAAAGAGTACCACGAGAAAGGTTGGAGGTTCGATTTTAGTGTGTTTTTGTTTGGGGTATTCTCTCGCTTTTTGAATCGCAAGAAACGGAGAGGACAGGGAGCATGGGGAGGCACCGTGGAGTCGCTCTCGTTCTGTTTTCATCTCCACCGGCCTGTCGCTTTGCATTAACATCAGCGCTAGCAACCATCATCATTCCATCCCTACTGCTAATTGCAGACACAGCTGGGTCCCAGCAGGAGCGCTTCTCAAACAGCCTAGGCCTCTGAGAGCAGGCAGAGTGGCGCACACACATATTTGCAGAGCCACTACCACCAGCAAGGGCAGAAAGAGGCAGAGTCACAGGTTGCTTGTAATCCCCCATTACCCCCCACCGAGCCCCCGCCCCCTCCTCGGCATTCCTGCTTTTGTAAGAGTGTGTTTTTTCTAATCCAAACTCAGCCCTTACCAGCTCTTTCTTCCTCCCAGTCCTCACGTAGGAGCCGCTAGCCCTCAGGTGCTTCAGGATTCGATAAAAGCGAGTCACGAGTGTGTGTGTGTGTGCGCGTCTGTGACGGGGGTGGATGGATGTGCAACCTTACACTGAATTCTGTTTGTTGCCCCCCTGCTAGGCGCTATGGCTTCCTGTAACATGTCAAAGACGAGAGTGTGAACGCAAGCTTAGGAGCGCGGCTTGTGCATGTGCGTGGTGTGGCAGGGGCAGGAGGTCGCTCAGCCTTTCAGCGCTCCCCGCTAGAGGTGTGGGGGCCCTGCAGATGTTCATGTGTGTTGTATCGGTAACCATAACATACGCGTCCAACACACATGCGCGTGAACACGCAGCCCTAGCGCTTTCCAATATCAGATGGAACTCGTTAGATGATCACAGATTTTTTTTTTTCTCTCCCATATCCGCTTCTTTCATTATGCATTCAGAGTCATGATACTCCTGTTTTGGCTAGCAGCTATTGCCAGCTTCCCGCTGCTCAATATCCAAAAAGTGCCACAGTACATAATATGCTCTCGGAGAGTCTTCTGTTTCTCTGCTGACAGCAGAACAATGTCCCACTGCCAGCACTGTTCATTTCACAACCAAGACCATAGAGGACATGGTCATACTGGACGAGTTTCTCATGGTTTTTGAATGTTGAATTCGAAATATACGTCTTTGTCGGCCTTGTGTCATTTGATTTGGCGCTCACAGCGGGGACTATAAAGTGGAACGCGCCCAAATTATTATCCCTTAACTGTCAGTCCCATTTTTGGGTCATAGACCCCAAAAAGACATTTCCATTTTAAAGTGTTATATATCATGACTTAAGTTTGGTCTCTTTTTAAAGAAGACACTTGATATTAAAGGGTTAGTTCACCCAAAAATTAAAATTATCCCATAATTTACTCACCCTCAAGCCATCCTAGCTGTATATGACTTTCTTCTTTCTGATGAACACAACTGAAGTTATATTAAAAAATATTCTGGCTCTTCCAAGCTTTATAATGGGAGTGAATAGTAACAGATATTTTGAAGTAGGACTGCACGATTTATCGCACAATGCGAAAAATAACATTGAAATCACCCTTAAACGTGATTCTTAGTGCAATTATGAAATCGCAAAGGCTGACTTTTTTTTTATGTGCAGCTTGTGAATAAAGTATGGCTCCAAATGCTAATCCATCTGAAAGCACTTCGAGTTTGAGTCACTTATAATGTACATTTGAAAAAGCAACACCCGTCAAATATCTTTCCCGACATGAGAAGCATTTATTAACATCTTGTCCAACAAAAGACAACATTTAATAACATGTCTTTACTCTAAACTCACTTCATAATGACAGTTTAGCATCCTTCTGTGAGATGATGTGGCTTCTTACACAGAATAATGCATTGTTTATTAGTCATGTTTAATCAATCAAAGCATTTCAATCTTCTGTTTATTAGTATGATGCCCATTGAGATTTCCTGGAATGACGTGTGTTATCTACTTCTATGGCAGGGCATATTTGGAGTTTCTGCCCGAGAGCGCCCTCTGGCTTTCAGATGGAGAAGCATTTACTACTGATCACAGAGCCGTACAGCTCTGACAAGCTGCGCATAAAATAAACACAGCCTTTGCCAAATCAAGTGCGATAAAATTGCGATAAATCACGATAAATCGTGCAGCCCTATTTTGAAAAAAAAGCTCACCCGTCCATCTTAAAACTAATCCATACAGGGTTAATAAAGGCCTTCTGAAGCGAAGTGATGCATTTTTCCATATTTTTAACTTTATAGTCTATAATCACTAGCTTCTGGTTATGTCCGTCCGCACGTTCACGAGAGAGTCAAGTTCTGGCATGTGACGTAAGATGTAGTAGCGTAAACTTAGGTGAGAGTAGACGCCCCTCGCAGTTTAAACAAATAGGGCTGGGCAACAAACTGCAGCTCCTCCGTCATTTCTCTTTAAAAATTCTCGTTGTAAATTTCTAATTTGTAACCAGTGTTTTTTTTTTTTTTGCTCTATCCTCTGCGCTTCCGCGTTCGTCAATACGTCATGCGTCAGGTCAGACTTTACTCTTCTGCTGGAATTGACTTGCATATGTAAAATATGGATATTTTTCTTACAAAAATGCATCACTTCGCTTCAAAAGGCCTTTATTAACCCCTTGGAGCCATATGGATTACTTTTATGATGGATGGATGTTCTTTTTTGGGCTTCAAAATCTCAGTTACCATTCACTCCCATTATAAAGCCTGGAATAGCCAGAATATATATATATATATATATTTTTTTTTTTTGACTGAAAGAAAAAAGTCATACACACCTGGCTTGAGGGCGAGTAAATTATGGGATAATGTTCATTTTTGGGTAAACAAACACTTTAAGTGAACTGATAGTTTGCTGGTAATGCTTTGAGGATAAAAAAGAAAATTCTTTCATCATTTACATGTTATTCCAAACTTGTATGACCAACTGTCTTTTGTGGAACACAAAAGAAGATATTTTGAAAAATGTTTCGTCTATACATTGAAAGTCAACAGGGTCCAGTGTTGTTTTGGACTCCATTTTCTTTGGTTGTATAGACAAAACCAGTTTTCATTCTTCAAAACATTCTTCAAAATATTCAGAACATGACTTCTTTTGTGCTCCATTGAAGAAATAAAGTCATAATGGTGAGTAAATGATGACAGATTTCTTTTGTTGGTGAAATATTCCTTTAAAATGGTAAAGGACGGAGAGGTCACACTATTATAGGAACAAATGTAGGAGATACAGAGTGAGCATGAGAGAAAGACTGAGTGTGAGAGAGAGCAGTTGCTCCAGGTCTGGCCTCCCTGTGGGGGTCCATCGCGGCCCGGCTGCCCGATCTTTCACAGGCACAGAGCACCAGCCCTCACAGAGCAACACCAAGCTCTGATTCACTGCAGGGACGAGCCGCTTAGTTTGAATCCTAAAACGCCCATTTGATTATTTGTACACACCTTAGCAGCATAATTTTACCAGCATGCCACTTAAACACCAATGAATTGCGCTTAAGTACCTTTCGATGTGTGTTGAACTGGTGGAATCAATGAAACGAATGGCTTAGCGAATTACGTAATGTTTACCACTACCACTAAGTCTTTTGACAAGGCGAGAGCGCACTTTTTCAGACTATCACCAGAAGAAGCGTAATGCTTTTTCATACTGTGGGTGTCAAATGGATTTTGAATGTAAATTCCAAAAAAAAAGTATTTTGTGTTTTTGATAGTTAACCCGCAAGATCATTGTTGGTCAAAATGTGTCGTCTAAAAAACTGGATGAAAAAACTGGTTCATTCAGTGGAGTCACATGATTTTCTTTAAACAAACAAACATTTATTCACCCTAATACTGTCAAGTGTGCTGCAGTTACCCAAGACACATCGCCTGTGTCTCCGACTCGATTTGCTCAGCTTCTAAACCGTTGAGACTCAGTCAGCTCAGATTACCATCAGACCAGCTCGATCATAACTAATCAATTAGACTTCAAACGAGATCCTCCCCACGGTCCAACATCTGCAGCCCAAAAGCTAAGTGCACTGGCTATTTAGGAGGTGCTTTGAGTTCAGTGAGTTTCAGTGAGTAGAAATGGAGAGCAAAGCGCAGAGACTAAGAGAGAGGAAGACTGGTAAAAATAAGACCCAGAGCCACGGTTACATTAGCGAGCTCATTGTGACTGCGGTAAAGACAACATGTCCGCTGGGAATGATGGATGTTTCTCCCTCAATGTGACAGAAAGTGCCACAGTTTGAAGTGCAGGCTACGGGCAGGATTGTGGCTGGCTTAACATGGGCAACATCTCTCATGATCAGTGTCCAAAAGCAGAACAGGAGACAGCTGATGGGATCCGAAACTGTCAATTAGGAGTTCCTGGGTGGAGCTGTGGAGACAGGGAGAGGTCTGGGTGAGGATCATGACTGTGACAGAAGGACTTCCTCCAAGGCAGAGCTCGTTGGGTCCTCTTTTTTTGTCACCATTTTCCTCTCAGTGCCTCTTAAAGCTCTATTCTACCAGTCATTTTACTCCATATCCATCTACAAGTGGAAGTAGTATACTTGAGTAATATACTAATACTTAGTAGTATACTAAATTCCTGTATATATCCTATATATACACACTACTGGTCAAAAGTGTGGACTAATTACGATTTTTTAATCATAATTTTAAAGTCTTTCTGAAAGAAGTCTCTTATGCTCACCAAGGCTGCATTTATTTATTCAAAAATACAGTAATATCTCTAAAATTATAAAATATTATTACAAATTTAAATAACTGTTTTCTATTTGAATATATTTTAAAATGTAATTTATTTCTGTGATGCCAAGCTGAATTTTTAGCAGCAATTACTCCAGTCGTTAGTGTCACATGATCTTTCAGAAATCATTGTAATATGCTGATTTGGTGCTCAGAAAAAATGTATTATTATTATTATTATTACTATTATTAATGTTGTAAACAGTTGAGCTGCTTAATATTTTTTTGTGGAAACTGATGCATTTTTTCAGGATTCTTTAATGAATAGAAATTTCAAAATAACAGCATTTATTTGAAGTATAAATGTTTTGTAACATTATAAATGTCTTTACTGTCACTTTTGATCTATTTAATGCGTCCTCGTTGAATAAAAGTATTAATTTATTTTTCTTTTCTTTTTTAATGTTACTTACCAAACTTTTGAATGTAGTATATCATATATATATATATAGAGAGAGAGAGAGAGAGAGAGAGAGAGAGAGCAGCAAAAACTGTTTTCAACATTGATGATAATAAAAAATGTTTCTTGAGCAGCAAATCAGCATATTAGAATGATTTCTGAAGGTCATGTGACACTGAAGACTGGAGTAATGATGCTGGAAATTTGGCTTTGCATCACAGGAATAAATTACATTTTAAAATATATTCAAACAGAAAGCAGTTATTTTAAATTGTAATAATATTTCACAATATTACTGTTTTTATTGTATTTTTGATCAAATAAATATAGCCTTGGAGAGCGTAAGAGACTTTTTTTAATCGTAATTATTCCAAACTTTTGACCGGTCGTGTATATATAAAGCATTCGCTAATACTGTAGGCTGTCAGTCTGATTGATGAAAAAATTGTACTAGTTCAGGTTGGTGAGTATTTTTAGATCTTGTACTAAAAGGATTTTCATTCACATAATCTTTCTCCCTTGATACAATCTACTGCCTACACTTTGGCTTTGTGTTGTGTTGTGTTTTTGTAGATGTGTATTCATATATGTTTGTGTGTGGCAGCATTTATATGTGTGTCTGTCTTTGCTGGAGAACAATGTATTTGTATTTCAGCAATGGTACACCAGCACAATGAATCTCCTGGGCACCTGGCTGACAGACCGTATGGACCTGCAGTTGCATGTATATCAGCTGAAAATCCTCATCAGAATTGTAAAGGTAAAAACTACAGCATCATTAACCACTAAAGCGTGTATAGGTGGGCATGTGAATTAAATGCAGAACAGTTATAGATTCAAAACTGCCTAAATATGTGCAGGAAGTAATCATAGCAGAATATTTGCACCAAATGTACTTGTAAATGCATGTTATAAAAATATGCACATATCGACCAATCAGAGTCAGACTACAGAGGTGGATGAGCCAAGTGAAGGCAGTCTTCCTCTTCAGCCTCCGCTTGTGCTTGATTTTTCAGCAAGATCAACAGGATTTCGTAGTATGGGATTGCACATTTATTTTTGTGCATTCATATGGTGCGTGTGTGTCTCACAGACACGGTTTTCTTGTTGGACAAAGTGAAGGAAGGAACTAGATCAGACATTTATTTTGTATCCAGCATAGATTTGATGTTGTACTGGATGAAGATCTCATTGTTATGGTTTTCCTCATCTGCAGTACCCAACAGCACCAGAACAGCAACTGCGAAAAGGCCAAAAAAATGGTATAAAAAAGGCTCTTTTGTAATATATGAAATATGATTATCAAAAGACAAGTTGCTGTCTAATATAACACCCAGGTCTTTAACTGGAGAGGATGAAGTAACAGCACATCCTACAAGATGCAAATTGTACTCTAAGAGATTCTGTGTACAGGTTTTTGGTCCATTAAGTAATACTGTAAGAAAATTACTGATTCATCCAATATTTTATATCTTTAACATTCTGTCAACATGGATCATTTAGAGATTTTATCTGCTTGTGATGAAATATATAACTGAGTATCATCAGCATAACAGTGGAAACTAATTCCATGTTTTCTAATATTACCAAGAGGCAGTATGTATATTGAAAATAGCAGAGGGCCTAAAACAGACCCCTGCAGCACTCCATAATTTACTGATGTCCCTATTTAAATAAACGAAATGGTAACAGTCAGATAGGTCTAAACCACCCGAATGCCTGTCACTGAATTCCAGTGTAATTTTGTAATCAATCTAAGAGTATGTCATGATCTATAGTGTCATTAAGATCAAGTAAAACTAGTATTGAAATGCAGCCTTGGTTAGAAGCTAGAAGGTGGGCGTACACTGAGCGTTTTTTGCTGTTGTATGAGCTCACAGGCATTTTTTTTCAGTCGCGTGGAATCGTTGATGCTCGTATGGTCACGGTTCGTATCATGTGCGAGGAATTATGAGCCAAGCCGAGTACCTTACGAGCACCTCCCAACTTCCCGATCATTTTTAAACATGTCAAAAAAGTTCGGGAGCTATTTGTATGAATTTGTGACGTGTGTGCGGTTGAACAAGCCAATTTGTCGATCTACCCCCTTTCCACCAGCATGAACCGGGTACTAGTTCAGAGCTAGTGCTAGTGCCAGTTCGGAGTTGGTTCAATCGATGAGCCTTCTAAGAACCGGTTTGCCTTTCCACGGGCTAGAGAGCCAGCACAGAGCCAGGATTTACGTCACAAATACGTCTCATATTTCACAGCAAAGCTAGCGCTGCAGCGCCAAACACAAACACACCAGGCTTGTTCGAGATGCATCGGCTTCCCCCAGAGCGATCGGCGCATGATATTAAAGCACCGCGAGAACGATCCAAAAGCACAAGGAGTCGTATGCTTTACAAACACACCCGTGGACCTGCGGCACTCCGATGTCACCCGCCGAATCGGTCCGCGCTGCTCCGATGCATCTCGAACAAGCCTTCCATTAACAATCACGAATGTTTCACTACTGTTGATGCTCATGGCTTTGCGAACCTGTATCCATTTGTATATAGACGGAGATTACGATCGAGCTGCTATTAGCTCGATTAGCTGCTATTTAAATTAATGGCGGTCACAAGTTTCTTGTTGGTCATGGTAACCCCGCCCCCAGCCCCTGACGCAAGCGGTTCTTACTTCTAGCCCAGCAACGTTTTGGTGCTACTTACGAACCACTTTTTCTGGTTCGGAGCTGGTGCTTTGTGTGTCGAAAGACAAAGAACTGATTTGAAACTAGGCTCTGGCTCCGAACCAGCACTCAAACTGCCTTGGTGGAAAAGGGGTTGACCCTTTTCTCTGAGGTTGACCAGTCAGGAGCTAAGGAAAACCACTTACACTTAGCCTACCTCAAGTTGTTTTTGAAGAACAGAAAGTCCATGCTGTTCTCTGCTCTTCAACCAAACTCTTTGCCATGCCCTTCTTTTTCTTTTCGTTTTTATTCCTTCGCAAGCTATTGCTGCCACAAAGAAAGCAATCTCTTCCTCTGACTCCATGTTTTTGGCAAGGAACGTCATGCAATTGCTTCGGAAATCGTCAGGTCGTAAAAGCGTGTTGTATATCACTGCATCTGTACGATTTTCAGATAAACTCACTTGTGATGTGTGCGTGGACATACGATGTTTCCGACCGTCAGAATTCGCACCGTGTATGCCGCCTTAAGTCATGCCATTTTAGCGAATGAAGTTTCTGTGCTATGATGGGGCCTTAATCCTGAAATTACTACATTTTTCATAGATGTTTTTTTTGCAGGAAGGAGTACAAGTTTTTGTAGTATTTTAGACATAAATGGAAGATTTAAAATGGGTTCTCTAATTTGCCAATTCATTTGGATCTAATTGTGGTTTCTTAAAGGGTTAGTTCACCCAAAAATGAAAATTCTGTCATTTTATTACTTTTACATTTATTACATGCCGTTCCACACCCATAAGACCTTCGTTAATCTTCGTAACGCAAATTAAGATATTTTTGTTGAAATCCGATGGCTCCGTGAGACCTCCATAGGGAGCAATGACACTTCCTCTCTCAAGATCCATAAAGGTACTAAAAACATATTTAAATCGGTTCATGTGAGTACAGTGGGTCAATATTAATATTATAAAGCGATAAGAAGATTTTTGGAGCGCCAAAAAAAACAAAATAACGAATTATTTAGTGATGGACGATTTCAAAACACTGCTTCAGGAAGCATCGGAGCATTATGAATCAGTGTGTCGAATCAGCTGTTCGGAGCGCCAAAGTCACGTGATTTCAGCAGTTTGGCGGTTTGACACGCGATTCGAATCGAATCATGATTCGATACGCTGATTCATTATGCTCCGAAGCTTCCTGAAGCAGTGTTTTGAAATCGGCCATCACTAAATAAGCCATTATTTTGTTTTTTTGGCACACCAAAAATATTCTCGTTGCTTTATAATATTAATATTGAACCACTGTACTCACATGAACTGATTTAAATATGTTTTTAGTACCTTTATGGATCTTGAGAGAGGAAATGTCATTGCTGGCTATGAAGGCCTCACTGAGCCATCAGATTTCAACAAAAATATCTTAATTTGTGTTCCGAAGATTTACGAATGTCTTACGGGTGTGTAACGGCATGAGGGTAAGTAATAAATGACAGAATTTTCATTTTTGGGTGAACTAACCCTTTAATATGGGGCTTAATAGCTGCCAGCTTAAACGGTCTTGGGACATGACCTAGAGACAAGTTAAAGGCACAATATGTAAGATTTTTGCATTAAAATATCTAAAAACCACTAGCACAATTTTATATATTTTGTTTAATTGTGTACTTACATCATCCCAAATGTTCCCAATGTTTAAATCCAGAGAAATTCACAATTTTAACCATGTAACGGTCCGTGTCATTGCGTCAACTGTCAATGATGTCGTAGCCACATTACACCTTGATTTCCACTCATACTTCCGTAAAAACCATGGAAACACCAAATACGCTTTAATATATTGTGTTTTATTAGACCAGTGAGCAACTGTTTGGATACCTTTATTGACAGAAAACGAATCGTGTGATATATCTCAACACAGTTAGTCTTATTGTTTGAATCTCTTTTACCGTGAGTAACATGTTTGTACCATGCAGAGACAATACTATTTTGTCAAGTGGCTAACAGCATAATCAGAAGCTTTATTTGTAGTGCGATATTCTAATATTGATCTAGCTTACTTCAGTGTACAACAAGTGTCTCATAGCAGCCACCGAACGAACACACAGAGTAACGTTAACATAAGATTCAACACACTCACATGTATTTTAGTATGATTGTTTTGACCAAGTAAAACAGAGCTGCATTACCCTACATTAGAATAAAAATAAAATAATGTGACTTTATGTCAATTTCAGGGAAGGAGGAGGTTGACATTAAACGTACCTTTAATTACATAAACAAAATGAAAAGCCAACATATAGACATAATAAAAACAGCAACGTAAAATATCCCAGGCTTTCAGCCCCATCTGCTTTGTACCACGGTAACGTTAATAAAACTGTTTGAGTCCCGTGGGATCGCTTTCCAACGGCTGGCTGTGAAGGTGTCGGATGAGTGACGACAACTCCCACGATTCCACGCTCATTGCACAGCATCATCAAGCTACTTCTTTGTTTTAAATAAGTGACCTCTAGTGGTGAAAATTACATATTGTGCTTTTAATAATATTGAGAAGAGGCTCTTGTGTTACATGTAAAAACTGTTCATGCTTATATAATTAACAATGAAAGGAAAAGTTAGCTAGATCCACTTTGTTTCTCCATAACTTTTCCCACAATCCTGTCTGTTTTTGCAGAAAAAGTATCGTGATTTCCGATTACAAGGCGTATTGGACTCTACTTTGAACAGCAAGATGTATGAGACGGTGAGAAACAGGCTGATTCTAGAAGAGGCTACAGCATCTGTAAGAGAGGGGGGGATGCAAGGCATATCCATGAAGGACAGCGATGAGGAAAATGACTAGATCCTGCTGGAGACGATTAGGTGTGGACAATTCGGCCTAAAAAGATGCATGTACACCACTGTCCATCACCCGTACATGTATGGATGTTATTAACGTCATGGACTGTGACAAACAAGGGACCATCTTTAATCAAAATGAAACACAAATATATGAATCTCTATTCAAATGACAAAAACAAAAGCGTATATAAACCTAAACATAAAATTAATTGATGTTTGTTTTTTGTTTTTTTTGGGTGGGTGGGGGGATAAGCAAAAATGTCTCAAATTCATTCCTAAATGTTTCTAAGCAATATGGAGTACCATTTGTAAACAATGTTGTGTGAGATGGTAAGGAATAATGCTCGTCGTGTCCCTGTTCAATGCAAATCCATATGGCGCTTCTTCAACGTATTGTAAATACATTAATGTTACATAACTGTGCAAAGACCTCTTGTTTCTTTTGGAGTGTAGGCCAACTGACATGATTGTATTAACTTGTTCAGATGTTTATATATTCAGCTCACTTCAATGACAAGTCACACCCAAAATGTTTTGAGACCTTTTTTTAACAAGTCAGGTAAGATGATATGTTTGTAGCTGTATTTTAGAGATGCAATATATTCCCATAGCTTTGTGATATACTTAAACTGATGTCAATATTTTTTTTTTTATGGTTTTAAGCCATGCATAATTTAAGAAAAATATTCAAAAATATATTTATTCGGTATTTGGGGGAAATGACAAGGAAGCTTTTTGTTTGTATCATTTTTGTTTCTTTGCAACAAAGCATTTCTGATCCTTCTATTTGGATAGCCTCTAGTTTTCATCATTGCCACTGTTGTTTTGTGTATATAGCGCTTTATATTCCCCTCTGTGCAGTAGCTGCATGTTCCAGTTGTCAGAAATCTTATCCGAAAGCTTTTGATTTTGTGGAAAGTAACTGGTGGATTCATTCAGCCTTATGTACACCCACAGCTGGAATGCAAGAATCTGGGCTTACAAAAATAAAAGAATTCAAACTCATGATTTTTTTTTTTTTTTTGCTTTTAAATGTACACTATGTAACTTTTTTTCAGATTTTCAAAATTAACAAAATCTAAATAATGAGTCAATACATCATCAATCCTTGACGTGTTTTGGTCTTACCCTGATTAACTATGGTAAGTTTTAGACCTGTTGGGATGGTTTTCGTGGTCTCGTCATGTCTGTAAATAGAGAAAAGTTGCTCCAGCTACTTTGATGCGTGTATGATGTGGGAGTGGCAGTCTTCACAATGAGCAAGAATGGTTGCCATGGAGCACGCTAAATTTCGAACCTCCGAGAAATCACCCGTTTTTAAAAACGGCAAACAGAGGGGAGTCGTGACAGAGCTTGTAATAAAACAAGAATCAACATAGGCTTGGCTTTTTGGAGATGGCGACAACTGAGGGATTTGAAATGTTGTAAAAGGGGTTTTTATTACTCAACGGGTGATCGTTGAAGGGCATTATCCATTGTGTAGGGTCATATTCATCCACATAGTCACGCAGATCCGAAGCATAACCAAAACAACGTTCTTAAGCAAAATGCATGCAGTTTTATTTTTTTACATAGTGTACCTTTAAATTGAATAATACGCTATCTCACCACCAATTCGTACGTATTTTACGAGGTGGCTGTCTAAACCCCACTGACAGGTAGGTTTTAGGGTGGGATTAGGGGTAGGTCATTCGTAAGAATTCATACGAATTTGGCATAATTCATACAAATTTGAGGTTGGAATAATAACAAAAGTCACACTGTTTTATTCATTGCTCTGGCCACCTTAAAAGTCTCAAAATCTTTATAAATGAAGCTATGCCCAGGGTTTCAAGTTCATCAAATGCAACACCAGCCATACAGCACAGGCTTCATTCAGGACTTACAGTAAGAAGCACACAACTTCAACCATGACTTTAACCTCTCCCCACACCCAACCACTTCCACCAAGAAGAAAAGAAAAAGAAAAAAGTCTGAGATTAACATTTTGGGATTAAGTCATAGCTCATCTTCAGTGCCTATATTGCACAACAGAAGGAGATTGACTGACCAAAGATGAAACAGACCAGTCTCAAGGCAGATCTTCTCAACCAGATTAAAAATGTTCATATAAGATTTTCAAAACAAATCAGTCTGATCTTCAAGACAATAAGTATAAATGCAAGGGATTAGATATTAATACAGTGACATATTAAATGAAGGATGAATATCTTAATTATAACACTGATTTCTCGAAAACAACTCAAGGATGAGAAAAACAACAAGATTTGAAACCATCACTGGTTTTAGAAGAAAAAAAACAAACAAATCTTGATTCCAATCATGAATTAACATATTTAAACAATACTAACATAAATTAAGGAACCATAAATTAAAACATTCTAAATATGTATACATATTTAAATTAAAAATAATAATATTTTAGATTTCATGTTTATTTTATTGGATTGACAGCCCGAATCATTTGTATTTAATTTAGTTTTTTTATATTATATTATATTATATTATATTATAATAATAATTAATAATAATAATTATATATATATTATATTATATTTATTATATTTTTATAGAGCAGAAGATGACAATTTTTATTTATTTATTTTTGTTTTATAATTTTAAAAGAAGTCAGTCTCTTATGCTGACCAAGGCTTTATTTATATCAAAAACACAGTAGAACAGCAATTGTGAAATTTAATTACAATTTAAAATAACTGTTTTCTGTTTAAATATTTTAAAATTTAAAGATGATAGACAGATATATATATATATATATATATATATATATATATATATATATATATATATATATATATATATAAGAAAAAAAAGTAAAAAGACATTTTGTTCTTCTTTATGATTTAAAGATACAGTGATGAAGATTGTCGAATGTATCATTCAGCATTTACATGTGATCTGTTGAATAACATTGTCCATTGGCACATTAAGTATAACTGAGGTGAAGTGTTTCATTTAACCCCCTGGAGCACAGACTATGGGCAATAATGCAGCACTCAGAGCCAGAGAAAGGAATGGAGGAGCTTTAACTAGCAGATGGAAATTGCCTTTTCATCTCCTTACGCTTTCCGATCAAAACCCACGGATACAATTTGGTGTGTTGCTCGGCGCGGGGGCACAGGGCAGGGAAAGACAAATGAGAGAGGCCCACCGCTAGAATATGTTCCCGTGGCCCGCCGCTGTGACCTAATTGTGGGAATGTACGCTTCCTCCGAGGCGCCGCTCTCGCGCTGATTTCACTGTAATCAACAGAGGAGGACAGAAATGCTCTGTCGCCGGGAACGGAGCGCCGTAAGAGGAGCCTCGGATATCATACATTTAATTTCCTCATAAATCCTGTCGCAATGCAACAATTTTGAGAGGGAGAGGACCCGGCGACAGATTAATAGGCAAGGAGATTTATTCTGGCACGATCTGAGCTGCTTTGGCTTTTAAGCCTCAATCAGGTTAGGAAATAGGAATGATAAGTGTATCCAAATAAAAGATTCTCCAATTGACCGGCGCAACAAGAACTGGCCCCAGGTTCACACTCGCATCTGTGCGGGAGAGGCTTCCGAGGCGCGAGACCCGGCTTCGAGCGCAGCGTGTGACCTCAAGAACGAAGGCGGTGGGCAAATGAAAAACACAAATTGCAGGCACAAATACACAGGAAAAGTAGCACGAGATTACATTTGTGTGCCAACGTTGGGTTAGACTTAAACGTTTCAATTCGAGGCCCACAGCGTGCGTAGTTTCACCCTGCCTCGAGCAGATGTCATTGTGTGATGACGAGACTGCGCACGACTCTCACCTACACTACAACCGACTGTTCTCAGATGCGCGAGCGCTCGCGTGGAGGGACTGGATGCCAGCGCGCGTCTCTAAGTAAACCCTCTAAGTAAACAGGTAGATGTCAGATCCTTTCAACAAGGACAATTCAAAGCCTCTTATGTTTTTTTTTTTTTTTTAAAGCCAACCCACAACCATCTTATCTCCGCATTAGGACGGGGTACAACGGGCCTGATTATTATTTTTTTGATCTTTTCCTTGAAATGAATAGCTTAATGTTTAAAGTAATCTCACATTATGTTCATCTCATGGGAGCGCCGTCAGCTTGAGAGTGAGTGAGCGAGAGATGAAGATGATCATCATCATCCTGCTTTAATCAGAAATGGCTCAGAGGATAAAGTGTGTCATATCTGACCCTGTGAATGGGCTTATGCTGAGATCTCACTGTGCCTTTCCGCGTGATATCCGCCCTTCAAGCAAGATTTGGTAAATTAAGATTTGGTAAATTACCCCATTGCGTCACAATCAGCTGTGTTAGCATGTTCATTTAGCAATTAGCAGGCGGAATTTGAACCTTTGACTTGTTTCAAATAATCTGCATTATAATTAGGCAACAAAATATTAGAGGCTGTGCTATATTGCAAATATAGTCATGGCTGAAAGGTTAGAAATGTGACTATATTCACTATACAGCACAAACTTGAGTGCCTTATTGCTTTGACAAAATTTTTTATAGCATAATATACATTTTAAGGACTCAAATTATGAAATTATTTTGATCAATTATTGTCAATTGATAATATATAGTAATTTATCATATTTAATATTTTGATGACAGTGAGTTAGGTCTTGAATTTGTAAAAAAAAAAAAAAAAAAAAAAAAAAAAAATTATTTTACTTTTTCCAAATCAGTTTAGCTGAATAAAGACAAGAGTTGCTTGTAAATAAAAATTTCAAATAATCTGCATTATAATTAGGCAATAAATATTAGATGCTGTGCTATATTGCGAATATAGTCATGGCTGAAAGGTTAGAAATGTGACTATATTCACTATACAGCACAAACTTGAGTGCCTTATTGCTTTGACAAAAATTTTTATAGCATAATATACATTTTAAGGACTCAAATTATGAAATTAGTTTGATCAATTACTGTCAATTGATATATATAGTAATTTATTATATTTAATATTTTCAGTGAGTGAGTCTTGAATTTGTTAAAAAAATATTAAATTGAACGTTTAATAAAGAAAAATTCTGCAAAATGCAATTTATTTGATGAAATTACAGTAAAAAAAATGTGAAATATTATTAAACTTTAAAATATTTTTTGTATTAATTTTAAAATGTAATTTATTTCTGTGACGGCAAATCTAAATTTTCAGCATCATTACTCCAGTCTTCAGTGTCACATGATCCTTCAGAAATCATTCTAATATGCTGATTTGCTGCTCAAGAAACATTTCTTATTATTACCAATGTTGAAAACAGTAGTGCTGCTTAATATTTTTGTGGAAATTGTAATATGTTTTTTTAGGATTATTTATTAAATATGATATTAAATAGGATTATTTATTAATCTATTTTAAATAGAAATCTCTATATCATAATGTCTTTACTGTCACCTTTGATCAATTTAATGCATTCTTACTGGAAAAAAGTCTTTCTTCTCTTTCTTTCTTTCTTTCTTTCTTTCTTTTTAAAGGGTTAGTTCACCCAAAAATGAAAATTGTGTCATTTATTACTCATGCCATTCCATACCTGTAAGACCTTCATTAATCTTCGGAACGCAAATTAAGTGTTTTTTGTTGAAATCTGATGGCTCCATGAGGCCTCCATAGGGAGCAATGACATTTCCTCTCTCAAGATCCATAAAGGTTCCAAAAACATATTTAAATCAGTTCATGTGAGTACAGTGGCTCAATATTATTATTATAAAGCGACAAGAATATTTTTGGTGCGCCAAAAAAACAAACAAAATAACGACTTATTTAGCGATTTAAATATGTTTTTAGTACCTTTATGGATCTTGAGAGAGGAAATGTCATTGCTCCCTATAAAGGCTTCACGGAGCCATCGGATTTCAACTAAAATATCTTAATTTGTGTTCCGAAGAGTAATAAACTCATGTATTCCGCATGAGTAATAAATGACAGAATTTTCATTTTTGGGTGAACTAACCCTTTAAATCCGACTGACTCCAAAACTTTGTAGTGTTTACTTTAATTTTCAATATATAAAGTAATTATATCTAAAAAAAAAGTTAATAAACACCATTATTAAAGAATTGCAGTTCCACAGTGTTGTTACTACACATCCTCTCAACGGTGATGTCATGTGAGAGTCTGATAACTTGAGACATCTCCTCAAAGAAACACAAATATGCTTGAAATAACTTTAAAGTGGATAATCATGCCCTTGAGAGCAATGAGCTCATTCTCTGCAGCCAATCAAATAGCTGGAATGGCATCCTTCACTCATTCTCATTCCCATTCTTCCCTCATCCACCTGTTCTGAAGCCTGAAGTGAATATGTTAATGCTCGGCCTTACTCACAAGACACATCGTCTGCATCCCGCAGTCTCCTCCATCCCCATAACGCCGGAGGGGACATTCCCTTGTCCATTTTGCGGACCATATTTAATTTGCTGGACAGATGAGGGACGTGAATGGTGAATAGGAAGGTGAAGTAGGGTTACTCAGGTTGCGCTGCACCCGCGGCTTTGTCAGGCTTCCTCGCCATTGTTCTGGAAAAAGCATTCAAACCTTTTGCTCGGAGCATCAAAGGTGCAGTTGAGTCCCCCCGCGCTTTGGAGACCACTGTGCCATTCAGAGCTGACATTATGGAGAACCTACTGCACACGGACAAGGGTCAGACAAATAGAAGCAGGAGCAAAAGTGGTTCACTCAGCACTTGAAAGAACATTAGGAATTGAAAAGGAAAATAGAGAAGAAAGGTGCACTGAAAGACAATTTCAAACAGAAAAGAGCTGGCTAAGAGAGCATGCACTATAGATAGGGAGCCGTGTATGGCTATGACAAGACCGCACAATCACAAAAAGCTATTGAGGGAGTACTGTGACCATGCAAATGTTTGCCGTATGTGCACATCTGAGCGATCCTCGCATGCGTGTGTCCTGGGATGCTGAAGAGAGGTGAACGGACAGGCAGTGAGGCGCAGGTGAGAAACTCTGACGGGCTGCTGGAATGTCCTGGCTGACAAAAGGACTCACTCAAGCCTGCTTTAAAACAGCCATTTTTTGCAGTCCACAGCAAATGCCTGACAACACAGCTTCACTGTTTTCTTCGCAACTTCGACAGCTACTTTCTTTTTCTCTTACTGTTGCTATATGAGGGTTTTTTTAGTCTGTATGTTTGTTTGAGGTAAGCATTTTTGTAGGAATCAGGAAAACTATTTGCAAAGATGTGAAGGTTTATGCAACAATGATTAGTTAAGGCTTCAGATTTATAAAAAATAAATAAATAAATAAATAATGCACAAATATATAATAAATGAGTAAATAAGTACTTTATCTACATGTTAGCAGCAACTTCAATTCTTTAACCCTCATGTTTGGGCCCTTTCGTTAAAATCCCCATGAAATAAAACAAATGTTGTGCCCTCGTAATCTGTGATCAAAATAGCTTCCCCTTCCTCTTGCAGTGACATCTCTTCTCTGATGACGTGTTTACTGGCCTGAGGGCGGGGCAACCTGTCACTCACATGACATCAATTCCCGATGGACAAAATCAAGTACCGCCCTACATTTGTTCTTGTTCAAGAGGCCATTTCACTCAGATACATGACAAAATAGGGATGAAAAGACTATTACAACTTTGGTTTCATGCAATCTTTAACTAAAAAAAAAACACACTTAAATGGATAGTTTGAAGGAATTGTGTCATCATTTACTCACCCTCATGTCATTCCAAAACTATATGACTTACTTTCTTCTAATGTGAAACACAAAAGAAGATATTTTGAAGAAACGTTAACCACATTGACGGTTATTTATGGAAGTTTCCCCCATGGAATAAATGTAAAAGATAATTTTTATTACACATAAAGAATTGTGATATATACACTTTATAAAGTCAGAATTACAGGATATAAACTCACAATTGCGAGAAATAAAGTCAGAATTGCGAGATATAAACTCAGTTCTGACTTTTTTTTTTCTTGCAATTGCGAGTTTATATCTCACAATTCTGACTTTTTTCCTCACAATTCTGACTACTTTTTTCATAATCATGAGATATGAACTCACAATTAGGAATCATAAAGTCCAATTCTGAGAAAAATACTTTTTTTCCATCGTAATTGTGAATTATATCTCGCAATTCTGACTTTATAACATGCAATTGCGAGTTTATTTCATGCAATTCTGAGAAAAATGTCAGAATTCTGAGAAAAAGAGCCAAAATTTAAGAGATAAAAAGTTGCAATTACATTTTTTATTTTTTATTCAGTGGAGAAAACAAGCTTCCATAGTTATTGGATTGTCCAACCTGTAGTTTTATTTAACTCAAATATTATTTTAAAAATGACTGTATTGCTTGCTTAAAATGAACCCAAAGTATGTTGGAAATTAACATTAATAAATGAACATGTATCAATAAATTTAATGAATAATTAAACAATAAACATGTATTAAATTGCTTATTAATAAATGTTCACCTTTTGATTATTATTGTTGCCTCTAGTAATTATGCATCTGATTTTTTATTTCCAACCTATTTTGGGTTAATTTTAAGGCAGCCATATAGTCATTTGTTAAACAATAGTTAGGTTAAATAAAACTGTCCAGCACGTTGGGCAAACATTTAACCCAACTGCTGGGTTAAAACAACCCAATTGCTGAGTTTGTCCATTTTCAACCCAACTGGGTTGTTTTTAACCTTGCATTGAGTGTAGTCTGGCATGTTTTCAACTTGCACACAGACAACATTCTCTCTGTAATGACAAGTTATTTGCTTTAGAATGGTAATGACGATGTTTAATCCTTGCCATTTGATCTGTTTATGTTAAACATCACACCAGCACTTAATTTCTTAATCCAACAGTATTAGGAACCATTTCAAGAAAATCAGAAAAATTCACTCAAATCAACATAAAAAGTGGACTAATCAACATGTTCTCTTCTCGTATATCTGTGCAGATCAGGACTAAATTTAAATCTGTACTTTCATTAAAACTCTGACTTTTCTGAGAACAGATGGATTGGAAGAGTTGCATTGAATCGGTCTCTAAATGCACCTAAGGGTGGGATCCCTGCCACAAAGTGTGGCACAATGTGTCTCTGGGGGTGTGCTTGAGTCTCGCTCCATTTCTGTTTGTCTCTCATGTCCTGTAATTCTTACACTTAAAGTGTTACATCACTTTCTTTCTTAGTGCACCTGGAATTAAAAGCTGCTAAATTCACAGTTCTTCATTATCAGTAAGTACCACACATTAGTGTTGGACACACGCATTTCACTTCTCTTATGTAACCTGTTAATGTGATTCACAAGCTGTCATTGCTGTTGCAAAGATTAACTCATTTATTAAACACCTAAACTTATTTTAATTAAACAAAGTGGACACAGAAAAAGTAGCCCTGCTGAAAATAAGCATTCAGTAATTAGTGAATATGTAGACTGAAAAAAAAAAAAAAAAAAACATATGTCTGCATCTTCGCTGTTCATACAGCCAATGACAAATACAGCCAATGGCTATACAGCCAATGACAAATCTTGCTGTTATTACTAAAAATTTACTCTGGAATGCTGGTCAACTTTAAAACAAATGCAATTATACTATACATACACACACTCATGTTTGTGCACCTATCAATATGAGGACATTCCATAGGTGTAATGGTTTTTATACTGTACAAATTTTATATTTTATCCCTACACTAACCTTACCCCTAAACCTACCCATCACAGAAAACTTTTACATTTTTAATAAACATCATTTAGTATGTTTTTTTAAGCCATTTTAAATAATAAACCATATATACGTTATAATAACAGTGTAATAACCATGTCATTATACAAATTAGTGTCTAAATCATATAATCAAGCACACACACACACCCTTTCAAAAGACAGCTTTTACCATTTGTGTGTGTGTGTGTGTGTGTGTGTGTGTATTCAACGTTTTTTTTATATAATTCATTACATTTTATAACAAGCCAAATTTAGTCCCCAAATGTAGGCTAAATATTATATCAACCCCTCTCCCCCAACTCAGACCAAATATGTCACATTATGCAAAACAACAACAAAATCTCAATAATGACAGCCAAATATTTACCCCGCATTCATGTTTAGACATTTATGACATTCTTCCAAGATTCAAAAACTCATTCTTGAAGGAAAATCATTAAAATTAAGAATACATTTTCAATTAAGTTTAAAAACAACTACAATATGTTGCAAACACGACATTTTCTTTAGTTTTCTGCAGTGCCAAACATGTCATTTTCCTAATATCGGGTGTGAACTAATGGCTATTTGTTCTCAAAATCTATGTAAAGTTCTCTGGTTTGTATACGACAATTAAATGCGCCATAATACACAAACAATTTGTCATGTAAATCGTGCTCCGTCTTTTGCCTCCTGCTTTCTGAAGAGGAGCGCGTCCGTTGAATGGGAATTTGAGCTAATTTCGCAATGTGTTCGCGGACTGAGAGTGACGTTACAGAGATCAATGTTTATTGTGTGGACAAGCCGCTAATTGTGCCTGAATAAACTCAAATTAGAGTTAGATCATTTACATATGAGTAGAATTAGTGGAACCTCTGCTGCGGCTGCAGGTGTGGGGAATGGGTTTCCCAACTATTTTTTCCTTGTTTTATTTCGTTGAAACAGTAAACCACTAACTGCCTTGAAATCACAAAGAAAAAATAAAGAAATGTAGCAACTATACAGGCTAAACTTTTAAAATGAGTCCAATTCACGAGCAATTTAATCAGACGGTTCATTCACAGTGTAGTATTTACAGTCAAAGCCAACAGTCAACAAGCTAATTACTGCACTGCTGTCGTGTTCGAAAACGTCATCACGCTTCCCTCAGAAGAATGTTAAGTCAACATCATCTCCAGGCGTCGCTGCATGAGCAACTTCCACCATATTCTCCTCAGAGTAAAGATAATCACATAGCTGTGTTTGAACTTGAAAAGCTCCCTTTCGGGCTTTTTGTAATACTTTGTTGTGAGTCTCAGGTGAAATCGTCTGCAAACAAATGATTTCAAGCTGGCCCTCTTAAAAAGACGAGAGGGCGACTGGTCATTGTAGCAAGCACACAAAACTCTGGATTCCAGCAAACTTTTTATACAGCTTTAAAAGGGTCTCTCTCCTTTTTTTCCCCCCATTTCGTTCTATACCTCTGGCCAGGCTAAGTCTTTTCTTCCCTGCTTTAATCCTTCCCTTTATTTCAGAAAAACACAAAACCAGGTTCCACGCAGTGCTTTAGTGGCTAAAAGTGAAAGAGCTGCTTCTTTCGGGGCTGAACTCTGAATCGCGCTGGAAAATTGGTTCCTCTGAATAGGTGAAGGAGGAAAACGTTTAATAGGATCCGAGGGAGGTTCTGCTCTCGCAATCTGCTCTCTAAACAGGTGGAAATGGGACCTTCTCAATTGTACAAATAGTAAGTATAAACCAGCATGGAAAAGCAATTTTCAGCGACAAGGATTAGCAACTTGCAATGAAAATTGAAACTGGTCGGACGGTCGCCAAATCCCTCTTATTAAACCGACCTGAACTGCACATTTCCTGTGAAACTGAATGAATAAATAAACAAATAAATAAAGTGACGTATGATTATGTTATTATACAACACGATCACGTGAGAATGCGTATCAATAGTACGAGTGTGTAATCTCGTAGAATATATACGCCAAAATGAGTTTTGGAGTTCTTATGGTAGGCTACGCAGTTTTTCGCGTGCATATGATACGCACTTTATGGTTAGGATGGGGGGGGGGGGGGTCGTACGTATAATACGCCATAATGTGCGTATCACGCGAAAAAATTAACCGTATATATGGCGTATATATTCTACGAGATTACACATTCGTACTATTGATACGCATTTTCGTGTGGGTTCTTATATGTGTATCAAATGCAGCAATTTTAGGATCAAAGTACGTTTTAGTCTTCATAAAAAATATTATTTTTAAGAACGAAATAAACTAGAAAAAAAATCAATATACAATAATGAAAATAAAGATTTTTTAGCCTATATATGTTTTACTGCAATCCACCTGCACCTTGCGGATCATAAATGTGAACTGCGCTGTGAACGCGCGACAGACGAATTGGGGCAAGAAACTTAAATAATAATCTGTAGTATCTGTCATGCATACCACCCCCGTGGCCGTGTATAAATGAGCGGTAAGAGAGGGGACAGTTCTGGTGATGGCGCTTCCTTGTCACCCTGATAAGAGCAAGAGCAAGTGATGTCAGCTAAGTGCTCCAGACAGTGATCTCGCGCTGATGAGGACGTCTGTGAGTAAAATGTGACAGTGCAGTCACGCCGTTGTCGTTGAATACATCTGCTGTGCGCTTTGGAGGAAAAAGGTAAACTACAACATCGACTCTCTGGCGTAAGTTTGCTGTAAGATTTTCGCAAGTGCTGAATAGGAATCGACTCTGGGAGGGGTTTTGTCTTATTCTCTGCTTAACGAGCTCTGTAATGTCCTGTTAATTTTGTGTGTACTAGTTAATGAGCATTAATCGGGTACCCCTGGATGCTATTGTTCTGGGGATGGCCATTTGAATGCAAATGGGTGACATTGTAAAAGCAAGGTGCTTATTAAACTGGTGCGTGTCCTGGCTTCTCTGGAATTCAACAGGAGAGGACGGGGCGGCTGGTCGATGCTCACACCAAGTTGGGTAGAAATGGCGAGCTCTCTCCCTCTGGAAACAGTGATGTCCTGCCCGAGACTTGACGACAGGAGCGGGGCCACGGCCACGGCTGCACCCAAGTCCCTGGCGTTTTCCATCGACAGAATCATGTCCAAGACGTCGGAACCGAAAGCGGAGGAGCGCCGTGGAAGTCTTGAGGGATCCGAAGTGGGGAAGAAGGCGGTCGGCTTGTGTACTCCCATTCCCTGCATGATCCCGATCCAGCCGTTCAGCTACGATCTGCAGGCCAAGGCTTTAATGAACTATTCCGAGTTCTGGAAAGTTAATTTCAGGGGAGCACTATGCACTTCAGCGGCCATGTGTAAAGCCAACTGCGGCGTCTGCAGCAAAACGGACGCGGGCATCAAGCACTCGGTGTTGCCGGGGAGCAGGGTCATCAAACCGCAGGTGATACACCAAGCGCTGGCCATGCCCACCAACGGATCGTTGTGTTATTTCAATTACTTGGACTCTGCTTATCATCAGTCCGAGCTGCTGAGCGGACACTTATTTTCCTCAGCAATCGCGAACTCTCAAGCACAAGCCATAAGCGCGCACCAGAAGCTCCTCTTGTTGGAGAACGCGAAACTTGCGTGTGTTTCACCGGAGAAATTCCCCACACCTCAGTATCCACATAAAGAGCATCTTCCTGGGCAGCTGGACCAGATTGTTCGGGAGAACAACAATCTGACTGAGAAGAACGGAGTGAAAGCGCACAGCAAAACGAATAACTGCTCAACTGACGGGAAACCCAAGAACTTCACGTGTGAAGTTTGTGGAAAGGTAAATTACGGAATTTGTCAAGTTATTTTGACGGAATGTGGGAAATTAAAATGATGTACACATCAAATAAATTGACGATGATTTATTGAGCTCTTTCGTTTTTCTTTTAAGGTCTTCAACGCGCACTATAACCTGACGCGACACATGCCGGTACACACAGGAGCAAGGCCGTTCGTGTGTAAAGTATGCGGGAAAGGTTTCCGGCAGGCCAGCACATTATGTAGACATAAAATCATTCACACACAGGTGAGTAAAAAAACCCTGCAATTTATGAACCTTATCATTTTTTAATAAAATGCTCCCGCGAGATATAATTTACTTACAAAGATGTTATGACTTTATTCACAGGAGAAACCTCATAAATGTAACCAGTGTGGAAAAGCTTTCAACAGAAGCTCGACTTTAAACACACATATCCGAATTCACGCCGGCTACAAACCATTCGTCTGCGAATTTTGTGGAAAGGGCTTTCATCAAAAAGGTAAGAAAAACAAGGCCTTAAACAATTTTAAATGAGATCAATTTGTCACTCTACTAACTACTTATACCATTACAAGATTTTTACATTTCATATGGGTCAAAACACAGACCTTTAACTCCTTTGTACGTCGACAGCTCTCGACGTGATATTAACTAAGTTTGACAACTTCTTGACTTCAACATGCAAAGTGCTGATTAGGGAAGGCTTGGAAATGAAACTCTTCTGTTAAATGTAACTTAATTGTGAACTGTTGACCTGTTGGGGGAAAAACTGACAAATTCGTTTTTTTATTATTATTAATTTTTCAGGGAATTACAAGAATCACAAACTGACCCACAGTGGCGAAAAACAGTACAAGTGTTCAATCTGTAGCAAAGCCTTCCATCAGATCTATAACCTCACGTTTCACATGCACACGCACAACGACAAGAAGCCCTTCACCTGCGGGACCTGCGGGAAAGGCTTCTGCAGGAACTTTGACTTGAAAAAGCACATACGGAAATTGCACGATAACACCAGTTGTTTATCCAGCGGAAATGATTCTTCCAGAGGACACCAAAACTGAGACGCGAGCAGTTTTCGACTGAACTTGGACAATTGATGAACCGCATTTTTTTTTTGTGTGTGTGTGTGTGTGGTGCTTTAACATCTTCCACCGACATGAACGAAGAAGAACAGGACGGGAGAAAATCATCACATCATCCAGGAATTGTACATAAAACAGAATAAAATATTATTTAACGAAACCACTGCCATACGGGGCTGTCAAGCAATTATTTGTAGACTAGATGAAATAAAAGCGTTTTATAAATAAATGCAACCTATGTGTAAAAAGAAATGTTTGATAAATTTGTAAATTTGTTGACAATTGTTGACGCAGTAAAGCAAATGCTAAAAATAAAATCCTAAATACATTAATGTCGGCTTTATTTTTATATAGCCTAGAAAAATTACCTGAATTCACCATCTGTTTGTTTAACATGAATCTTAATTGCTTCATTTTGGGGGTTTCTCATATTTTTTTATGATTTAGGATCAGCACATTTTATTTTAAGGTCATTTGAAAATGTATAGGCTTAATTCAGACTTGAGTTGTGCTAGCCTATTTTAAAAGAATTAGCTACAAGCTAAAAACAGTAACTAAAGATTTACTTTTGCATAAAATTCGTCTTTATAAGTAAAATATAAACTGACACTTTTTTAAGTAAACTATATTAGCCACTGTCTGGTAAATTAATTGTATAATTTGTGTCGTTTTAATAAAATCAAGGGACAAACAAGACTCGTTCATCTATCAAATATAATATCGATCTATCGCCTGTAGCCATTCAGTGCTCAGTTAAATTTCAAGCTCATAATGACATGTCTGGTGGAGTTCAAAGCCTGTGGTTTCACTCAGACATTTGATACACGGCTCTGCCTCTCTGACCGTACACTTGACTTCAGTTTAATGGCTCAAATTATCAGATAAAACATGGACTCTTGAAAGCCTATTACGTTAATCAACTAAAGAGCCTCAGGGGAAGCTTCAGCGCATCGAGTCGTGTTCATCAGTAGGTGGAAAATGGACTACACTTTTCCCACTTCTCCTCATCACCGCCGCTTTAATAAACAATAATGTATTCCGAGCACGGATCCTGGAACAATATTATCCTTATACGCTAACAGAAATTCTGATGAGAGACAAGCGCGTGATCCCAAATCTCACTCTCCCAATTACAGCCCAATTAGCAATTATGCCCACGTCTTGGGACCACAAGGAAGACTAATATTACTAGTTGAATGGCCTATTCACCTCCTCAGAGGCACGGTTCGAAAATGTGTTTGAACAGAAGTGTCTTCTTTTCATTCAGCTGCATTCGAATGTCGTCCAATGTGGAATAAATGCGTGATTTTTTAAACATAAACCACTATGTGTTTCAAGACTCATAATCGATTCTTGAGAGCTTTACAACCTGGAATACATTTGATATAGTCTGCATTTGTTATAATGCGCATTTACTGAAAATATAAATTTTCTTGTGCGAAGCAAAGAGAGGAAAAGCTAAAAACGGCTAGTAAAATAATTATTAAGAAGAATAAGAATAAACTAAATTTAAGTAAAAAATAAATAAGTAAATAAGTAAATACTGAACATATTAATTCAAAAGAGAAACAAGTCATAGAGCAAAGTGCAAGAACTATTATATTCTATTCAGTCTACTTTTGTAATTTCGACAAGTTTTTAGTATCGGCTCGATTTTATTCACCAGTAATTACATTCAAACTGATCTAAAAATTAAACTTATCACTGCTAATTTGATTTTAAGGCAGCAGTTCATCTTTATTTGATTCAGTGGGTTGACATTTTGAATGCGTTGATTTGGTGTGCTGTGAGAATGGATTGTTTAAACACAATATAGAAGCAGAAAAATGAACTAAAAGATGAGAGGATTTCTGGTGGTGAAGAGGTCTGGGAAAATACCAGTGTGGGCGGGTCTCACCAAAAGACATGTTTGTGTGAGGTATAAAAAAATCCCTTTTGTGCAAAGCTGCCTATCTTGCCTAGTGCCTAAAAAAGATTGCAGAGAAGAAAACAACCTAAAGGCAGTCTCGTTGGCCTTTTTCTGCACTTACCTCTCAAACATCTGAGCAACCAGCTTTGCTTCTAGAAACATGTTAATTGACAACGGAGCTCATTACTGCATGCACATGTAACGCGGCGAGAGGGATTATAGGGACAAGAGCGCATTAATGAACTGTCAACAGCGCAGAGCATGTACACGACAGAGATCAGCCGAAATTGAGGCATTTACAAGCGACAAAAGCTCGGCTGAGACAGGAAGAAAAAAAAGACCCAGACTTTTGTTTGGTCAACTCAATTGATTGTAAATGGAAGATTAACGGGGGTAGCGTCCGCATTTTTAAGGGGGCGAGGAAGAAAAGGTCCCAATTAAGTCCACCAAATGTTAACTACATCGTTTCTCTCAGTTTAGCTCAAATGAAATTCTAATTAAACCGTCCTCCTTCCATCGTTTTGGAAAGCAATTTCTCTCCCAGTTGGAGAAGAGCGGGCTAGTTGTAGTACTTGTTAAGAGAAGCATTGCTTCTTGGCACAAAGCGCTCGCGAGGCGCATTGTAGCGCGCCAAGGGGAAAGTTAATGAGCGTCAGGCGCGCGCTCTTTGGATTGTGTTGAAAAGATGGACGTAGCCAAGCGACCGCATGGTGTTCTGTACACGTATTTATGTCCAAGAAGATGATGATAAAGGAGGTCAACCTGACAATATGTTGTTTAATCTAGTTTCACAGGCTGTGAAAATTCATTCAATGAATAACTGAGATGACATGTTAAAATGAAGGTACTCGCATATATTTATAAACAAAAGTACCTGCCTCACAGTTCTGCAATGTTTTGCGCAATCAGGCAATTATAGCTACAATTTAGCCTACAAAAATGGCCTAAATACACATTCTTTTATGAACGAGTTTTTAATTACTGGGGGGGAAAAATATATATATATAAGTAAAAAAAAAGTCTCGGTGTAGCTTTCTAGAGATTGTCAAAATAAAATAAAGTTAAAAAAATACAAATTGAAAATTCACGGAAAAATCTTTTATTATTTCTTTAAAAAAGTAATAATGAAGCAGTTTGTCCTAAAATATATATGAATAGCCTATTTGAAAAGGTTTTATAAGCTAAATCAAAGTGGTGTAACAAACATGCTAGAAGCCATTTTGTTGTCATGTGACAAAAATAAAAACCATATAAAAAAACAACACTGATAGCATACCCAAAGTCACTAGAAAAATCATCTCATATTTTGACCTTTTTATGAAAAGGCATGTACTGTAAAAATGATTGCTGCAATTAGTTATCACAACTTAAAATTTAGCGTTTTTTTTCGTTAAGATATATACAAATTGACTGAAATTAAAAAATTAAAGCAGCACAAGCACTTACTTTTAAGTTTTATTAATTATTAATTATTTCATTATTAATTTTTTTAATTATGACATTTAAGTTGTGATCATTTATTGCAGTATTTTTCACAGTTTAGGTCAAATGGAGTAACATTACTTTATATTCAACAAAATCTTGATTTTTGTATAATATATTTACCTTGAAAAATGTGATTCAAAAACTTTTAACAATTAAACAAGGCAATTTTTAATTGGTTACACCACACATTGTTGAAAAAAAAAAAAAAAAAAAAAATGCCTTTCAACAATATAAATGTAAAGACTCTTGTCAATCAACTAAATCCAAAGAACGTGTCACAAATTTTAAACTAGATTTCTCTGTTGTAATAATTCCAGAGATCCTTGTTTACAAATGGATGTACACATGGAAACAAGCTTTGTGTGTTCACATTCCCCATTCCTAAATGAGTGGGATCAGACATTACCAACGCAGGACCATGAGTGGCAGGCAGCGGTGCCCCTTCGCTGCATGCGTTCGGCCTGCTCGTCAAGGGCACGCTCAGAGAAGGAGCTTTATTGCTTTAAGGTGTCGAGGCAGCCGCATGGTAGCGGAGCGCCGGGACTCTGCCTCGCCGGAATTACATCAATGTCAGTCTCGGGTATGACCTCCATTCAGAAGCAGTCTTGAGGGCTTCAGGCCACGCAGCTGAAGGGGACCTTTCTGTCCCCTCGTCCAACTCTTTACCCACAATGTCTTAAAAGACACGAAGGTCTGACCTCAAAACAATCTGTTCCACATTCAACAATCTCCAATGCCTCATTACATAAATATGAATGCAAGTGATGAATTGTGTTAGGAAATAAGGGATATGAGCCAAAGGAAGCTGCTAAATGAAATCTAAAGCTCTCCAATAGTTATCTGTTTAAATTGCTGTATTGCTTCTATAGAGGAGTGACCTGAAATCAGTCTCATTGTTTGGCAGGATCAGCAAATCTGGGATGTCCGGTGCTAATCTTTTGACCCAGGATGCCCTTTCAGGACAATCTCCACTCCCTGTTTCCCAATGGATGGGTCTTAATTAACTCAGACCAAAAACCCTGCTGATAAGCTGGTATTCTCTTCAATACACCAAGTTAGAATGCAGGGGATTTGATATATAAAGCGATGTGTCACTGACTGATCCTTTAGGCTGTGATTTTACGTCCAAGCCTAGCCTAGGTGGATTTCCGATCAGAATATACTCCAATCCATCTAAAACTAAATATATTTAGCATATTTGTGTGACAACACACACACACACAAGCACATGCACTCATAAACTACTACAACAAACGTTGGGATGGAGTGGATGTTTTGAGCACTCGGATTAACGGGTTCCAGCGAGGTAAGGAGGAAAATAACAATACTGAAACTCAAAATCAATACAAAACAGAATGACGTATAAGTTAGCCAGAACAAAAACACAACAGGAGTCCCCTTATGACCAGCACTAGTGCTGGAATAATAGTTTCAAGAATGGAGAAAATTCCCCAACAGGCTCCTGAGCAAAAGCTATTCGTGTTTAAGTGCACCACATTGACAAAGATCTTTAGTTGTGAAAAGCTCCTTTGGGAGCAATGGGTGGTATGTTTCTGATGGAAGACGAACTTGTTTTGCTAAGGAGAATTTAAAATATTTATACTGTTTCAAAGATCTAATTATTGAAGATTATACTCAAAAATGTCATTATGTATTTTAAACAGAAAAATTCATGCAAAATTCACACAACATAATTACGCTTTCTTGTTTCAACTGATACGATCGCGACAGCAACTAACATTTTTTTTTTTTTTTTTTAAGACACAAGATATTCAGTAGTAAACAACTTTGTTCTACCATCTTATGATAATGTTCTGGAGATCTGGCTGATGGCCAGGTGACTGAAGCCCGGAGCTGATCTACAACATTTGGCCTTGGCCTGTGCCTGAGCTCTGACAGCCTCAGTTGGCAGTGGTGTCCGTAGCCAAACCACCTCAGGGCTTTCCCCATTAGAATACATAATGCAGAACTAGTCATTTGGAAGGGCTCCAGATCGTGCTCTTCAAAACCCTTTTAGATAATTTGCTGTCTTGCCCTCCACCCACA